>NW_027095703.1:757287-1023309 GCF_036850995.1 Saccopteryx leptura
CGCCATCTAAATATCTAGCACAGCCTTTTATCTATTTTGAGTTTCTTTTTTTTGAATAGTGTAATTTGGTAGACTGATTTTATTTTTTTGCATGTACCTGCCCAAATTTCCCAACATCATTTATTAAAGAGACTATCTTTACTCTATTGTATGATCTTACCTCCTTTGTCAAATAGCAATTGGGCATAAAGGCGTGAATTAATTTCTGGGTTCTGTGTTCTGTTCCATTGATTTGTGCCTGTTCTCATGCCAGTACCAGGCTGTTCTGATTACAATGGCCTTGTTGTATAACTTGATATCAGTAAGTGTGATACCTCCCACTTTATTTCTCAATTTCAAGATTGCTGAGGCTATTTGTGTTCTTTTTTATTTTCATATAAGTTGTTGACATATTTGTTCTGTATCTTTGAAGTATGCCATTGGTATTTTCATAGGAATTGCATGAATTTATAGATTGCTTTGGGTAATGTAGATATTTTAATGATGTTTATTTTTCATATCCAAGAACACGGTATATGTCTCCACTTGTTTGTATCTTCCTTGATTTCTTTTATCAAAGTTTTATAAGTTTCCATGTACAAGTCTTTCATCCCCTTGGTTAAATTTAATCCTAGGCACTTTCTCTGTTGCTTTTATTGCAATAGTGAAGGTGATTGTGTTCTTAATTTTTTTTCAAACTGTTTATTGTTGGTGTATAAAAATGCCACTGATTTCTGAATATTAATTTTATATTCTGTTCTTTTTCCAAATTCATTTGTGAGGTCTAGTAATTTATTTGACTGAAATTTTAATGTGTGTGTTTTTTTTGTACAGTATTATGTCATCAGCAAATAATGGTAGTTGTTTTTTTTTTTTTTCTGTATATTTCTGAAGCCGGAAACGGGGAGAGACAGTCAGACAGACTCCCGCATGCGCCCCACCGGGATCCACCTGGCACGCCCACCAGGGGGCAACGCTCTCCGGGATGTCGCTCTGTTGCGAACAGAGCCACTCCAGCACCTGGGGCAGAGGCCGAGGAGCCATCCCCAGCTCCCGGGCCATCTTTGCTCCAGTGGAGCCTCGGTTGTGGGAGGGGAAGAGAGAAACAGAGAGGAAGGAGAGGGGGAGGTGTGGAGAAGCAGATGGGCGCTTCTCCTGTGTGCCCTGGCCGGGAATCGACCCGGAACTTCCACACGCCAGGCCGATGCTCTACCACTGAGCCAACCAGCCAGGGCCAATAATGGTAGTTTTACTACCTCTTTCCCCATTTAAATGTCATTCATTCATTCATTCATTCATTCATTCATTCATTTATTTTGGTCAGATTGCTGTGGCTAAATCTTCCAGAACTAGGTTGTGTCAGAGTGGTAAAATGGGACACCCTGCCTTGATCCTGAGCTTAAGGGGATTGCTTTTCATTTTTGCCCATTGAATATGATGTTGGTCATGGCCTTTAGTATGTTGAGGTATGTACCTTACATTTCCACATTGCTGAGAGTTTTTATCATAAATGGGTGCTGGCTTTTATCAAATGCTTTTTTTTCTATCTATTGATATGATCATGTGGTGTTTAACCTTTTTTTTTATTATGTGATGAATCATAATGATTGACTTGTGAGTATTATACCAGCCTTGCCTGCCCAGAATAAATCTTACTTGATCATGATGTATGTGTTTTTTTATTGTATTGCTGGATCCAGTTTGCTAATATTTTGTTGAGAATTTTAGAATCTAAATTCATCAGGGATATTGGCCTGTGGTTTTCTTTCTTTGCAGTGTCTTTACCTTTTTTTGGAATGAGAATAATGCTTGCCTCACCAAAGGAGCTTGGAAGACTTCTCTTCTTTTCAACTTTTTGAAATAGTTTGAGAAGTATAGGTGTTAATTTTTCTTTGAATGTTTGGTAAAATTCACCGGGGAAACCATCTGAGCCAGGACGTTTGTTTTCTGGAAGATTTTTTTATAACTCTTTTTATTTCATTTGTTGTAATAAGTCTGTTTAGGTTTTCTGATTTTCCAGATTCAGTTTTTGAAGACTGTAAGTTTCTCAGAATTTATCCATTTCACCTAGGTTTTCCAATTTCTTATATAGTTCTTCATAGTATTTTCTTTCACTTTTTTGTATTTCTGCATTGTCAGTCATTACTTCTCCACTTTCATTTCTAATTTTATTTATTTGAGTTCTTTCTTTTATTTTCTTGTTGAGTCTGGTTAAAAGTTCATCAATATTTTTCATCCTTTCAAAGAACCATCTCTAGGTTTCCTTGATCTCCTGAAATGTTTTTTTAGCCTCTATGTCATTTATTTCCACTCTGATCTTTATTATGTCTTTCCTTCTACTTCCTCTGGGCTTTATTTGTTGCTGTTGTTGTTGTTTTCTAGTTCATTTACATGGAGGGTTGTTTTTTATTTGAGCTTTTTCTAGCTTCTTAAGGTATGCCTATAGTGCTACAAATTCCCCTGTCAGGACTGCTTTTGCTGTGGTTCATAAATTTTGAGTTGTTGTATGTTCATTTTCATTTGTTTCAAAGAAATTTTTATTTCTTCCTTGATCTCATTATTTACCCATTTGTTATTTAATGACATGCTATTTGAATGTCATTTGTTTGAATGTTTTTTACTTTTTTATTGTAGTTGATTTCTAGTTTCATGCCATTTTGATGAGAGAAGATGCTTTATATGATTTCAATCTTTTTAAATTTATTGAGACTTGTTTTGTGTCCTAACATGTGGTTTATCCTAAAAAATGTACCATGAGCCCTTGAAAAGAACATATATTCTACTGCTTTTGGGGGAAAGGTTCTGAAGATGTCAATTAAATCCATTTGATCTAGTGTGTCATTTACAGCTGCTGTTTCTTTATTAATTTTCTGTCTGATGAATCTATTCATTGATGTTAGTGGGGTATTAAAATCTTCTAGTATTATAGTATTGCTGTTGATCTCGCCCCTTATGTCCGTCAAAATCTGTGTTATATATTTAGGCGCTCCTCTAGTAGGTGCATAAATATTTAGAATGGTTATATCCTCCTGTTGGGTTACTCCACTCCCTTTATCATTATGTACTGACCATCTTTATCCCTTATTGTAGCCTTTGTTTTAAGGTATATTTTGTCAGCTATAAACATTACTACACCCGGTTTTTTTTTCCATTTTCATTTGCATGAAATATTTTTTTTATCCCTTCACTTTCAGTCTATGTTTATCTTTTTTTCTGAGGTGTATACACAATATGTATTTATCCTGTTTATTTTTCCATGCAGCTACCCTATGTGTTTTGGTTGTAGCATTTAATTGATTTGCATTTAAGGTTTTTATTGACATGTACTTGTTTATTGTCATTTTATCCTTTAAATCTCCATTTTTTTCTTAATTTCTTTTTTTTCTCTGCTCTTTTTAACAGTTTGCCCTTAACAATTTTGCAGTACTAGTTTGTAATGCATTTCTTGAGTCCTTTTTGTTTGAGAACCTTTTTATTTCTCCTTTGATTTTAAATGATAATGTTGCTGGATCTAATAGTCTTAGTTGTAAGTTCTTGTTTTGCATCACTTTGTATATTTTTGCCAATCCTTTTTGGCCTCAAGTGTTTCTATTGAAAATTCAGATATTATCCTTTTGGGAACTCCTCTGTAGGTAATTAATTGCTTTTCTCTTGCTACTTTTAGTATTGCTTCTTTGTCTATTAATTTTTGCATTTTATTTATGATGTGTCTTGGTGTAGGTCTCTTTGTGTTCCTCTTTAATGGGACTATCTACATTTCTTAAACTTGTGTGACTTTTTTCTTCATTAATTTTTGGAAATTTTTACCTATAATTCCTTCAAACAGGTTCTGTAGACCTTGTTCATTCTCTTCTCCTTATGGAACCCCTATGATGCAGATGTTGTTTCTCTTCATGTTTTCACGGAGCTCTCTTAGAGTTTTCTTAGACTTTTTGAGCCTCTTTTCTTTTTGCTGCTCTGCTTCCATGCTTTTGTTTTTACCCTGTCCTCTAAATTGCTGACTTGATCCTCTGCTTGCTCCAGCCTGCTGTAGATTTCTTTTAGAGCATTATTCATTTCTGATATTATGTTTATCTTTTCTGACTGGTTCATTTTTATGGTTTCAATGTTCTTTTGATGCTTGATATCTCTTTATTTAAGTGCTCACTATGTCTGTTTATTGTTCCTCTAAGATCCTTGTGCATCCTAAGTATTATTCTTTTAAACTCTGCATCTGTTAGTTTGGTTACTTCCTTTCCAGTTAATTTTTTCTGGGTATTTTTCTAGTTGATTCATTTGGGTCACGTTTCTCTGTCTACTCATTTTACCTGTTTATAGCCTCCTCCTTTGGGCATGCTGCTTGTGTAGCTATCTGAGGCTAGGGTTGGTACTGTGTGCTACCAGCGACCAGTTGTGCTGGTTTTAGATCTTCTTGGTTGGCATCAGCTGTTTTTTGTAACCTGCTGTCAGCTACTTGTCTACAGCCACTGCTCTTTTTGCTGTTTGTGTCTGCATTTTCTGAGCCTGGGTCATGTGGGAGACACCATCTGGTATGTATAGATAAGCTTTCTCCTGCTTAGAGCTGACAACAGCTCTGTAAAAAACTCTATACTCCATAATTTTTGCCTCCACTCTTCAGCCACTCCTCCCCTTTTGAAGCTGCCTGATATTCCCAGAGTCTTCTGTAGAAAGAGTAGTGTGGACGCAGACTGGCATCACCCAAGCAACCCCTCAACAGGTTGCAATCTTGTTGGGTTAGGGCAGCTGAGTTTGGAAATACAACATTAGTGTGACCTTCTACTCAGAGGTTTCTTAAGCCATAGCTCAATACAGGGATTGTGGCCCCTACTCCAAGGCCTAATTCCTTAGCCACTGCTAGATACTCAAAAAATTATTTTTTTAACAAGGTTAGCAGCAGGTTCAGATAAAGTGAGGCCAACAGTCTCCCCTGCAGAAGTTCTTCCAGCTGATGAGACCCTGGTCTTAAGGAGTAAGACTGAGTGAGTCCTCTTCTGGGGTTGACTGTGCTCTTGCCAAAGATGGCTAAACTCCTCAACCAGATTTAACAATAGACTCACAGGGACCCGCACGTTAAATCTCCATGCTCCAATTCTCTCTCCCTATCCCCTGTGGAATCTAGTTTAGTGAGACAGAATATCCAGCACCAAGGCCGGCTGACTCTGAAGCTCCACTCTATCCAATGCACATGAGCCACTGTGCTGGTACTGATCACAGAGAACAGAACTCATAACTCACCTCAGGTAGGCCAGGTGTGGGGAGCCCTTCCTTAGGAAACCATCCTAGCAAGGGTTGTTAGGTCCTGAACCTATGCTCTCCACAGCTGGCCCCTGGATATGCTGGCACTGGGACTCCCTGGCAGGAACCTGATGCAGACCAGTGGAGGACACTGCCTGTGACTGGCCCACAGCAATCTTCTTGAAAACATAAGAAATCCAGGGTTTGTGGCTGCCTTTGCCAGGCCCAGGTGCACATGGAAATACGAGCTGTACACCTAGGCTGGTTTTATCCCACTCTGGGTCAGGGAGAAAGTTTGCTTAAAAGTCCATGGAAGGTTCCCTGAGTCCATCCTTTTGCAGTCTCTGTCTTTTGGATGATTTTTGGGCTCAGCAACTGAATAAACCTCTGCTAGAGTCTAGAACCTGCAGCAATTCAGAGATTTGGAAGGGTGGTGGGTGTGGCTCCACCTCTCAGCCCCAGGTGTCAGTCTGTCCTGATTTTTTTCACAGATCTCAGTAGGGAGTGGCCCCAGAAGTCTGGTGGATGTGACCTCTGAGATCCAGAGGTGTGGTCTGCCTGCCCTCTGGACAGTTCCATCTGAGTCTCCTGTGAGGTGGAAGCCCAAGTCTCAGAGTCAGGAGTGAGTGCATGAGGAAAAGCAAAAGTCCTAACACCAGAGAGCTGAGTCATGACACACACCCTGCCTCCTGGCCTTTCAGAATGACCCATGGCCGTGAAAGTGGTATGAGAGGCTCCTGAGGGCAGAGCAGTTGCTTTCCTCCAGGCTGGTGCCACACAGAAGGGAGGGTCTCCCCAAGAAAGATGGCAACTCCAGTACTAGAGAATTATTTAGCACAGGGGTTTGGTGGCCATGAGCCACAAGGTCTCTCCCTGGGCCTCCAAATTTACACTCTCCTCATACAATTCTAGTACACTCAACTCTCCTTCCACTGGAGCCCCAGCTAAGTGGCTGTAAACAAGATTTTCTGTGCAGGCCCTTAAAGACAGAGTCTGCATCTCAGAAAATCAGTCTCTTTCTCGCAGATAGAAACCCAGCTCTTTTCACAGCTAAAAGCTGTGTGTGCACCTCTTCTAGGTTCCGGGGCTCTAGGCTGGGGCTCTGGGCCTGGGGCTGAGTACCCACACCTCTTAGGGTGACCCTCCCTGCCATGAGAGTCCTTCTGGATCCTCAGTCGCCACTTGCTCTTGGGAGCAGGGCAGCCCTTTTGCATCTCTGCCCTTCCTACCAGTCTTGGTGTGGCTTCTTCTGTGATCTTTGGTTATGGACTCCTCTTTCTTTAGTCCAAAGTTGGTTTTTCAAGATGATTGTTATTATGTTATGTTGTAATACAGTTTGGCCCTGGGAGGATGCATTTGGAACATCTGTTTACTCTATCACCATCTTGGAATCTCCCTGATCCCTGTTTTTATTTATTTTTTGACTCAGTCATATTATTGAAGTAGGGAATTAATTTTCACTTTTTTGTGGGTTTCTTCTCTTCTTATTGTAGTTGAATTGTAATTTCAAAGCCTATGGTCAGACAATATGCTTAATTTAATTTAAAAGTTTTTGAGTTTATTGATATAAGTATTGTGGCCCAACATATTGTTGATCCTTGGGAATATTCCATGCATACTGGAAAAGAATATATTATCTGATATTTTGAGATAAAATGTTTTGTAAATGTTTATTATATTTATTTGTCCTACTATGTTATTTAAGGCTGGTATTTTGTTATGAATTTCTGTTTGGATGATCTATCTGAAGGTGTAAATGGTATATTGAGTTCTCCAAGTATATTTGTGTTTTTGTCTGCTTCTATTATTAGAACATTTTGTAGCTATTTTATATATTTTGGTGCTTCTTTATTTGGTGCACATGTGTTTAAAAAGTGTGATGCCCTTTTTATATAATTATCTCCTTTACCATTATAAAAGTTTATTATGATGTGGCTTAGAGTAGGTCTGTTTGGGTTGAGCAAACTCAGTGTTTGGTTTGCTTTCTGGATTCAATAATCTAACTCTTTTCATAGACTTGGGAATGTCTCGTCAACTTCTTGTTTGAATAGGCTGTCCATTTCCTTCTCTCCCTCCTTCTCTTCTAATACATCACATATTCTTACATTACTCTTTCTGATGGATTCAGACAATTCTTGCAGAGCTCTACCATTTTTATTTAAATTCCTCAATCTCTTCTTTTCTCTGTTCCATCTCCAGTTTCCTGTCTTAAATATCACTGATTCTCTCCTACAATTGGCCGATCTATTAGGTAAACTTGCTACCTGAGTTTTTAATGAATGTATTGAGATTTATGTACAACTCTGATTTTAAAGTTTCAGTCTTCTTCATAAAGTATGCATTTTGTTTATTAATATGCTCTTGGAGGTTATTAAATTGTTCCTCAGGGTTGGCTCAAATCTTATTAAATGTTTTCAAGATGTCAATTTGGAATTTTCTGCTTTTTTTATAATTTTTAAATTTTATTTAGAGAGTTAACATTAACAGGGTGTTATTAACAGGGTGAACATTTCTACAGCATTGAAACTGTTCATTATATTGTATTGTATTGTGGTGGGTATCACCTAAAGTCAACTAATTTTTTGTTGCCTAATCATTGTTTCTCTTTTCATGATTTGCCCCACATTGACATCCTCTTTCTACTTCTCCATGTTTTCTTGGGGTCCACTTAAATTTTTTTAAAGAATTTTCTGTATTTTTAGATAGGAGAAAGAAAGAGAGAAAAGGCAAGGAGAAGCAGAAAATATCAACTCACACAAGCCCGGGGTTTGAAACTGGTAAACTCAGCATTTCAGGTCAATGCATTATCTACTGCACCACCACTTACTTCACTTTTATCTATGTCCATACGTCTCAGGTTTCTATCACACTTAATGTGTGAAATAAGACAGTTCTTAGCTTTTCTAACTTACTTATTTTACTCAGTATATTGTTATCAAAGCCCATCAGTGTTATCATAAATTACACTATATCTTAATTTCTTATGGCTGAGTATGTCTGTACCACTTTTTTTCCCCAGTCCTCTACCAAGGGAAACTTTGGTTGTTTCCATGTCTTGGCCACTGTGAATAACGCTGAGATGAACATGGGGCTGCATGCGGCTTTGCGTACAAATGTTTTTGAATTTTAGAAGTAGATACCTGGTAGATTGATTGCTGAGTCATATAGTAATTCTAATCTTAATTTTTTGAGGAGCCACCATATATTCTTCCATAATGATTGTACTAATTTGCATTTTTGCCAGCAGTGGACTAGTGTTACTTTATCTTCACAGACTCTCCAGCACTTGTTATTATGGAACAGGTTGATAATAGCCAATCTAACATGTGTGAGATAATATCTCACTGTAGTTTTATTTTCATATCTCAGATGGCTAGTGACAATGAGCACCTTTACATATATTTATTTTCCATTTGTATTTCTTCTTGGGAGAAGTGTCTGTTCATATCCTCTTCCCATTTTTGATTGGATTGTTAGCTCGTTTATTGCTTAGTTTTGTGAGTTCTTTGTATGTTTTGGGTATTATTAGCCTCTTATCTAAGCTGCTATTTGCAAATATTATCTCCCATTTAGTTGGCTGTCTGTTTTGTTGTCAGTTTCTTTTGCTATGCAGAGCTTCCTAGTTTGATGTAGTCCCATTCATTTATCTTTGCCTTCACTGTCCTTGTTTTTGAAGTCAAATTTATAAAATGTTCTCTCTGGTCAAGGCCCATGAGTTTAGAGCCTATGTTTTCTTCTATGTAATTGATTGTTTGAGATCCTCTATTTAGGTCTCAATTTGATCCATTTTGAATTAATTTTTGTGCAAGGAGAAAAACTGTAGTCATTTGGTTCTTCTGCATGTGGCTTTCAAATATTGCCAGCACCATTTATTGAAGTAGTTTTCTCTCTCTCTCTCTCTCTCTCTAGTGTGTGTTTTGGCTCCTTTATCAAAGATGATTCAACCATATATATGTGGCTTTATTTCTTGGCTCTGTATTCCATTTCATTCTTCTGTGTGTCTATTTTTCTGCCAATACCACACTGTTTTGATAATCATGGCTTTGTAGTACAATTTGAAGTTAGGTATTGTAATGCCCCCAGCTTCATTTTCTTTTCTTAGAATTATTTTCGTTTTTAAATTTTTTTATGGCTTTATACAAACAGAATGATTTTTTGTTTCATTTCTTTAAAAAATGACATTGAAATTTTGATGAAAATTGCATTAAATTTGTATACTGCTTTGGGTAATATGGCCATCATAAAGATACTTATTTTTTTCTATTTAAGAGTAAGAAATATTTTTTATTTTATTCTGTCTTTTTCAATTTCCTTTAATAACCCTTTGTAGTTTTCTTTATAAAAAGTTCTTTACATTCTTTGTTATATTTATTTCTTTTTTTTTTTTTGTTATTGCAATTGTAAAGGAGATTTTCTTGTTTATTTTTTGAAGTTTTATTGTTGGCATATAAGAAAGCAATAGACTTCTGTATATTGATTTTATATCTTGTGATTTTTCTGTATTAGTTTATTGTTTCTAAGAGCCTTTTGTTGGAGTCTTTGGGGTTTTTTATAGACAAGATTATGCCATCTGAAAAATTAAAACCTTAACTTCTTCCTTAATATGAATGCCTTCTCTTTCTTTTTCTTGTCTGATTGCTCAGACTGGAACTTCCAGCACTATGCTGACAGGAGTGTAGAGAATGGGCAGTCTTGTCTTTTTCCTAATTTTAGAGGAAGAGTTTTCAGTTTTTTACCATCTAGTATGATGTTAGCGGATCAGTTGTCATAAATGACCTTTATTATGCTGAAGTATTTTCCTTCTATGCCCATTTTGTTGAGTGGTTTGGTTGAGTGGTTTAAAGAATGTTGTATTTTATCAAATGCCATTTCTACATCTATTGATAGGATCATGCGGTTTTTGTTCTTTGTTTCATTGATGTGGTGTATTACATTAATTGTTTTACATATGTTGAACCATCCTTCTGTTTCTGGTATGAATCCCACTTGATCAGGATGAATTACTTTTTTAGTGTGTTGTATTATATATGCTAGTATTTTGTTTAGGATTTTTGAATGTGTATTCACTAGAGATATTGATCTGTAGTTTTCTTTTATTGTGTTGCCCTTGCCAGATTTTGGTACAAGGGTTATGTTGGCCTCATAAAATATGTGGAAGTATTGCTTCTTATTTTATTTTTTGGAAGACTTTGAGAAGGATAGGAACCAAATCATCTTTGAATTTTTTGTATTATTTTATTTTATTTGAATTTATTGGTTGTACATAGATTCTAGTGTCTCCCTGAATACCGCCCCTCCCCCTTGCTTTCAAGCACATCCCCTTTGCTCTGCTCTCCAGAATGCTCTACCCCCGGTTTTGCTTTTCTGCTCTCATCCCATCCTATCATCCCCTTTCCCTCTGGACCCTTTGATCTCAACTCTGTTGCTATTCCATTCCTTAGTTCATATTGTTCATTGGATTGCTCAAATGAGTGAAGTCATATGGTATTTATCTTTCTCTGCCTGGCTTGTTTCACTTAACATAATACTTTCTATCCATGTTGTTGCAAAAAGTAAGATTTCCTTCTTTTTCATGGCCCCATAGTATTCCATTGTGTATATGTACCACAGCCTTTTAATCCCTTCGTCCACTGACAAACACTTGGGCTGTTTCCAGATCTTGGCTATTGTAAACAATGTTGCCATATACATGGGGTGCAATTTTCCTTTTCAATCATTGCTGTGGTGTCCTTAGGATATATTCTTAAAAATAAAATGGCTGGGTCAATAGGCAGATCTATTTTTTTAAATTTTTTGAAGAGTCTTCATACCTTTTTCCATAGTGGGTACACCAGTCTGCATTCCCACCAGCAATGCAGTATTATAGTCTTCTCGGCCTGATTTTTTTTTTTTTGGGGGGGGGAGAGGTTTTTGATAGTTGTTTTTATTTACTTCACAATTAAGGGTCTATTTAGTCTTTCTAATTTTTTCTGATATAGTCTAGGAAGATTGTATTGTTCTAGGTATATATTCATTTTTTTTCTAGATTGTTGAATTTGGTGAAATATAGTTTTTTCATAGTATTCTACAATAATTCTTTGTATGTCTATGATATCAGTGATAATTTCTCCATTTTAGATTTTGTTTATTTGAGTCTCTCTTCTTTCCTCTTTAATGAGTCTTGCCATTGATTTGTCAATTTTGTTGATCTTCTCAAGAAATCTACTCTTTATTGATATTTGCCATAGTTTTTCTGTTCTCTAGTTCAATTATTTCTGCCTTAATTTTTATTATTTTCTTTTTCTGCTGGTATTGGGTTCTCATTGTTTTTCTTTTTCTAGTTCCTTAAGATATAATGTTAGGTAGTTTACTTTGGCTTTCTCTTATTTTTTCATATAAGCCTATAACGATATGTAATACCCTTTTCCTGCTTTCGCTGCAACTCAGATATTCTGATAAGTCTTGTTGTCATTCTTGTCCATCTGTATATATCTTTTGATTTCTGCTTTAGTTTTCTTTTTGACCCCATCATTTTTTAGAAGTATGTTGTTTAATTTCCACATTTTTGTGAGTTTTGTTACTTTTACTTTGGCAGTTAAATTCTAGGTTTAAAATCATATGCTCAGGGAATATGCTTGGTATAATTTCAAACATTCTAAATTTGTTTATGTCTATTATGTTCATTTGTTCTAGTGTTTCATTTAAGGCTGATAATTCTTTATTGATTTTTTTGTTTGGATAAATGATCTAAAGCCATTAATGGTGTATTGATGTCTCCAAGTATGATTGTATTTTTGTTGGTTTGTGTTTTTAGATTAGTTAGTAGACATCATTTATTTTGGTGCTTCCTGGTTTGAAGCATTTATGTTTAAGAACTGTTATATATTCTTGATACAATGCCTCCTTTTTTACTATAAAATGTCATTCTTTTTGTCTCTGGGTGCCTTTGTTGTCTTGTATTCAGCATTGCCATATATGGGTATGAGTACACCTGCTTTTCTTTGGATATTATTTGCTTTGAGAATCGTTTTCCAACTTTTCACTTTGAATCGATTTTTATTTCTGTAGCTTAGATGGGTCGCTTGAAGGCAGCATACAGTTGGGTTTTGCTTCCTGATCCCGTCTGTTACTTGTGTGTGCCTCTTTATTGGTAAGTTCAATCCACTGACATTTAGTGTAATTATTGACACATGTGAATTTCCTGTTACCATTTTATATACTGCTTTCTGATAGCTCTGTGTCCTGTTTGTTTCTCCTTTTTTTGTCATTTGTTTTTATTTGGTGGTATTCTATACTTCTATCCTCTGTTTTTTCTTTTCTTAATCAATGTGTTTCAGTAGTGGCATTTTCAAGGGTGGTTTGCCATCAAATATTAAAAGAAAAATTATCACATTTATAGAGTTCATTATCTCATGAGTGCTTCTGCACTCCATCACCTTTGCTAAGGCTGATTTCTATCTTCTCTCTTTTTATATATTTTTTGTCACAGATTATTTTTCCTCTTGTTGAAATTATACTTGGAGTTGTTTTTTTTTGTTCTTTGTATATACTTGTGTAACCATCTTTAGTATTTCCTGCTGTAGAAGTTTTCTGTTGATAAATTTCCTTAGCTTCTGTATGTCTGTAAATGTTTTCATTTTTTTCTTCACATTTGGAGGATAGCCTTGATGGACATAATATTCTTGGCTGGTAGTTCTTTCAGTACTTTACGAGTTGGGGTCCACTCTCTTCTGTCTTGGAGAGTTTCTGTTGAGAAATCTGATCATATACCTTCCTTTATATGTTCTGTTCTTCGTTTTTAGCTGCCTTGAGGATTCTTTCTTTGTCATTTATCTGTGATAATTTCATTACAATGTGCCTTGGAATGGGTCTTTTTGGGTTGAGGTAACTCTGTGTTCTGTTTACTTCTTCGATTTGAGGCTCTAACATTTTCCTCAGCCTCGGGAAGTTCTCATTCATTATTTGTTTCAATATTTTCTCCATTTTCTTTTTCTTCTTTTCTTCTTGTAATGTACCCATTATTCTGATATTGCTATTTCTGATGGAGTAAAAAAATGCTTGTAGGGGGTTTCTCAATTTTTTTAACCACAATTCCGTCATCTTGTCACCGTACTATCTCTAATTACTTGTCTTCAATGTCAGTAATTCTCTCCATTATATGGCCTATTTTAAAAGATAAGCTTCTTACTTTATTTTCCAATTTATGTATTGAGTTTTTCATCTATGCTTGGTTATTTTTTATAGTTTCAATGTCCTTGGTGAAATACTCTTTTTTGTTTACTAAGTTATTTCTTTAGCACACTGCATTAACTTTCAGTGTTATTTTTTTTTTTTGTATCCTGTTAAGTATTTTTAGAACTTCAATTTTGAATTCTTGTCATTAACCTTCAAGGTTCCCATGTAATTGAGATTTTTTTTCTGAAAATTTTTCATCACCTAGCTGAAATAGTCCCTCTCTTGTATTTTCATATTTAATTTATTTTTCCTTGATGTCATTTGAGAGTCATATTTTTAATAACACTAACAATACATAATTAAAGATAATAATATAAAAATAAAAATTGAGAAGACACAGTGAATAAATTAAATTTTTATATCATAATAAGTAGAACAAAAACTACAGATAACAAAAATCAGACACCGAGAAAAATTAAAAAATGAATAAAACTGAAGTAAAAAACCAGCACAAAGCCACACACAAAAAAGGTTGAGTTAAAAAAATAATTGATGAAGAATGTTGCTTAAGTCAGAGGAAAAGAAAGAAAAATGCAGGAGATAGAGGAGGAAGAAAAGAGAAGAGAGGGGATAAGAAGAAGAGAAAGTTTCAGAAATAAAACCCTTGCAAAAACCAAGAATAAAATATACAAGAACTAATGATAAAGTTCACATTGGAAAAAGAGAAAGAAGAAAAAGAAAGGAAGAAAATATGAGAAAAAAGCAAAAATTTTTAAAAAGTATTTTTTTCCAGTTTTGAAAGGTTACTTATTCCTTTTTCCAGTAGGAGGCACTGTACTACAAGATTTGCCTCTGTGAGATTCTTTGGGGGAGTTCTGCTGAGGTGTCACTGTCATAATGATGCAGGTAGGGAAGCAATTGCATTGATAGAAGGGGCTTGTTGATAGGTCTTTGCAATTTTATGGCTTCGGCAATGGCCATCTTGCATTCCTTCTGAGCCCCCCTCACATCCTAACAGAGCATGGGATCAAGTGCCTGTATACCCCCACCTCTCACAGGAGAGAGCAGCCTGGAGACCCTGCTGAGGGAGGTCCACCACCACTGTTCACACAGCAAGGAAAGCAATGCAGGTTTAGGAGGCTGGGTGACACAGCCTTGTCTCTCCTCTGATACCACTCTTACCACTTAAAGAACAGCCCTGGGCAGGGCAGGGCAGGGACTGCATGCTGCAAGCCGGGTTCCTGAGTTTTGGGAGCAGGTGGGGCACAAATTGCAGAGTCACTGTGTCTCTGCTCCAACAGGCTCTACCTTGCCAGGGTAGACAGTACCCAAGTTTCTGGAGCATGTGGGGCTCACATCACAGATCAAGCATGTCTCCACTGGGCAAGCCATTACCTAAGCCAGGGGTCCCCAAAAATTTTACACAGGGGGCCAGTTCACTGACCCTCAGACCGTTGGAGGGCCGGACTAAAAAACTATGAAAATCTCTATGCACACCGCACACATCTTATTTTAAAGTAAAAAAAAAACAAAAAAAACCAAAATAGGAACAAATACAATATTTAAAATAAAGAACAAGTAAATTTTAATCAACAAACTTACCAACATTTCAATGGGAACTATGGGCTTGCTTTTGGCTAATCAGATAGTCAATGTCTGGTTCCATATTTGTCACTGCTAGCCGCAACAAATGATGCAAGTGTTCATCGGTTAGTCTAGATCGGGTTGGACATTTTAAATTTTTCATCCTAGAAAATGTCTGTTCGCAGACATAAGCGCTCCCAAAAATTGTTGACATTTTAAGAGCATGGTTCCTGATATTAGGATATGTCTCTGATGAGAGAGAGGCATAGAAATTAGGCAAGTTGTTTGACTTGACTGCGTCTTTCAGAGAGTCACAATTCTGCAGTTCAGCCAGTTCCATTTGGTAAACTGAATCCACATTTTCAATGTCAATAGAAAATGGGTTACAGAAAAGCTGAATGTCCTGTTCATGGAGATGAAGCTCTTTAAATCTAAATTGGAACTATTTCTGCAACTTTTCCAGTGAATCCACACATACTTCTTTTGGGAATGCAATCAAGGGTTTTTCTGCTAACAGATTTTGAGTTAAGGGGAGATGGCAGAAATTTTCCTCCTTCACTTGTTCAATAAGGAGGCCTAATTTTACTTCAAATGCTTTTACATGTGATTGCATATCACAGATGAGCTTCCCTTTTCCTTGAAGTTGCACATTGAGACTGTGGAGTAGCTCTGTTACATCTGTCAGAAAGGCGAGGTGCCATTTCCATTCTGCATCATTGAGCTCTGGTACTTCTTTGTTTTTTGAAAGCATAAAAGCTGTCATCTGTGGAAGTAAGTCATAAAAATGTCTCAAAACTCTCCCTCGACTCAGCCAACGAACTTTGGTGTAGTACAGAACATCTTCATAGGCCACATTTAGCTCAGACAGAAATTCCTGAAATTGCCTGTGGTTTAGTGCATCAGTTCTAATGAAGTTAACACAACGTACCACAATTTTCATAACAGAGTCCCACTTCAGTGATTTACTACATAACGCTTGTTGGTGGATGAGGCAGAGTATGGCTATTGGATGAGAATGGTTAAGTTTGTCCATCTCTAGGTTAATACGAGCAATTACTCCTTTCTTAGGCCCCACCATACTAGGTGCACCATCAGTTGTCACACTGGATAGTTTAGCCCAGTCCAGCTCCAAATCCTTCACAGTTTGGGGAACCTTTTTATAGATATACTCTCCTGTAGTTGTTCCTTTGATGCTTTGCAGTGCAGCAAGCTCTTCTGTGACTTTGAAATTGTCATTCATCCCACAAATAAAAATTAGAAGTTGTGCAGAATCACGAACATCATGGCTCTTGTCGAGTGCCAAGGAAAAATAAGAAAGTTTTCTTGCAGAGTTTTGCAAATGCTGATGCAATTTGTCCCCCATTTCTTTAATCCTTCGTGTTATTGTAGATCCTGAAAGACTAACTGTACTAAATAAGTTTGCCTTTTCTGGACACATCTCTTTGGCAACAGAAAGAAGGCACTCTTTAACAAATTCTTCCTCCATGAATGGTCTGCCAGCGCATGCTATTAGCTTGGCAACTTGAAAACTTGCTCGCAGTGATGAAATACTTAGCTGCTTCTGCTTCACAAAAGTATTTTGCTGAGTTGACAATGAATTTTTCAGTTTTAATATTTTATCTTTTCTCACATCTCCAACCAAACAATCATATTTACCTTTATGTTGAGTTTGATAGTGTCGACACAAATTATACTCTTTGAACAGACACTATATTCTGACATATCAAACACACAGGTTTTTCCTTGTACTGCATGAAAAAGTAATCATAAGTCCACTGTTCTCTGAATATCCTACACTCTGAGTCAATTTTTCTCTTTCTTGACATCATTGTTTCCTAGGGATTCCAAATTGATAATAGTTAAATACCAATATATATATGCTCTCTGCCCCTCCATATAGGTCCCATGCTCTCTGCCCTTCATGTAGGTCCAGGCCTCTGCCTCCCATGTAGGTCCAGGTTTCTGCCCACAATGTAGGTCCATGCCCTCTGCCCCCTATGTAGGTCCATGCCCTCTGTCCCCATATAGGTCCAGGTCTCTGCCCCCCCCATGTAGATCTAGGTCTCTGCCCCTCATGTAGGTCCAGTTCTCTGCCTCCCATGTAGGTCCGGGTCTCTGCCTCCCATGTAGGTCCAGGTCTCTGCCCCCCATGTAGATCCAGGTCTCTGCCTCCCATGTAGGTTCAGGTCTCTGCCCACAATGTAGGTCCATTTTTAAAATCCAATTAAAAAATAAATAAAAAATATACTTACCTAGTGCGGCAGCCGCTGCCGCGCTGTGGACCCGGCGCCTCGGTCTTCAGTCTGTCAGGCGTAGATACGCACGTCGCGCACTACAACGTCGCAATGTGATCATCTAGGTAGGACAGTGAGCGCAGAGCGCAATACAGGAAAGAGAGTTTCTGTATAGCGGCGGGTGCATCAGGGAACCTGCTGAATCTCCGTAAGTGCGACAGGGGCCGGGTAAAAGGCCATCGGCCCGTGGGCCATAGTTTGGGGACCCCTGACCTAAGCTTTGGTAGCAGGTGGGGCGCAGATTGCAGATCAAGTGTGTCTATGTGCCACACAGGCCAAACTCCACTGGGAGTGCTGGCAGATCAACCTATTCTCAGTGCTCCATGGCGTGATCTCCATGGGCTATTTGTGTGCAGTTCTTGAGAGTAGGCCACAGGCTTTTTGCGTGCCCAGCACCTGCAATTGTGAACAAGTGTGGCAGGCATCGGAGAAATAGCTATGCTCCCAGTCCTGGCTGTCAGCCTAATCTCAGCTTCTTCACCTCAGTCTCTCCTCTTTTCCTAGCTCTGAGACAAAGCCTGTGCTAGCAGTGCCTTCCTCTCTCAGATCCATGACGAAAGAGAGAAGCTCAGCTCTCTGGATTATTTCTTCCTTGAGTGGATTTTATCTTTGGCCCACCTTCTTGAGCAATTAGAGCTTTGTCTATCTGGTGTGTGATTTTTCAGGTTTGTCTTGGTTTTTTTCTCTGCATACAGTTGTAGAATTTGTTGAAATTTTAAGGGGAGATATTCGGAGTATCTCTCACGCCACTATTTCTCTGATGTCACTTAGCCAGTCGCCGATTTTTGAGAATTTTATTATGATGTGCCTTGGAGTAGGTCTGTTTAGGTTGCAGTAAGTTGGCATTCCTTTTGCTTCTGTGATTTGAGTCTCTAACTCTTTTCATAGGCTTGAGAAATTCTCATCAATTATTTAAATAGGCTCTCCATTTTCTTCTCCCTCTGTTCTTCTTCCAACATACTCATTATTTTTTATTTCTATTTCTGATTGAATTCAACATTTCTTGTAGAACTCTATGTTTTTGTAATTCATGTGTCTTCCTTCTTTATGTAGTGTCTCCAGTTGCTTGTATTTGATGTCACGTATTCTTTCCTCTATCTGTATTGATCTATCAGCTAAAGTTCCTAACTCAGTCTTCAATTGATGTATTGAGTTTCTAATATTTGTTTTTAAAGTTCCAATCTACTTAGTGAGGTATTTATTTTGTTCATTAATTTTGTTTCTGAGCTCACTATGTTACTTATTGTTGTCTTCTTACATTTTGTTGAGTATTTTCAGAACTTCAATTTTAAGTTCTCTATCATTTATTCCTAAGGCTTCCATGTGATCGAGATTTTATCCAGAAGATGTATTTTCTTTCCGAACTATGTCTTGTCTAGCCATAGTATTTGATTTTTTCTTCCTTAATGGCATTTTTAAATTTTATATAGACAATTAATATTAACACAATGACATTAATTAATGAGAGTACATAGATTTAGAGAAAGCATCTCTAGATTATTTTGACATTTGATTATGTTGTATACCCATCACCCGAAGTGAAATGTCATCAGTCACATTTTATTTGGTTTTCTTTATACCCCTCCTTCTCCTCCCTGAACCACCCCCTGGTAATGACTGCACTCTTACCCATGTCCACAAGTCTCAATTTTGTGTCCCACCTATGTATTTAATCATAGAGTTCTTAGTTTTTTTCTGATTCACTTATTTCACTTAGAATAATGTTATCAGGGTCCATCCATGTTGTCATAATTGATTCGATGTCATCATTTCTTAAGGCTGAGTAGTATTCAATAGTGTATATGTACCACATTTTCTTTATCCAATCTTCTATTGAAGGGCTTTTTGGTTATTTCCATGTCTTGGCCACTGTGCACAATGCTGCGATGAACATGGGGCTGCATGTGCCTTTATGTACCAATGTTTTCTGAGTTTGGGGGTATATATCAAGGAGAGGCATTGCTGTGTCATATGGTAATTCTATTCTAAACTTTTTGAGAAACCAAGATACTTTCTTCCATAATGGGTGTACTACTTTATATTCCCACCAACAGTAAATGAAGGTTTCTTTTTCTCCACAGACTCTCCAACATTTGTTATTACCTGTCTTGTTGACAATAGCTAATCTAACAGGTATGAGGTGGTATCTCATTCTAGTTTTGATTTGCATTTCTACAATAGCTAGTAAAGATGAGCCTCTTTTTATATACCTTTTGGCCATTTGTATTTCTTCCTGGGAGAAGTGTCTGTTTATGTCCTCTTTCCATTTTTTATTAGATTGTTTGCTTGTTTGTTGTTGAGTATTTCAGTTCTTTGTATAATTTGAATATTAAACCCTTATCTGTGCTGTTGTTTGAAAATATCATCTACCTTTGAGTTGGCTGTCTGTTTGTTTTGCTGTCATTTTGTGGGATCTTTTTGTGTGTCTGTGTGTGGGGGGGTATCTTTCTTTTTTTCTCTCTTTCTTTTTTTTTTTTTTTTTTTTGGTGTGTACAAAAACTTCTTATTCTGATATAGTCCCATTTACTTATCTTTGCCTTTGCTTCTTTTGCCTTTTGAGTCAAACTTATGAAAAGTTCTTTATGGCCAAGGTGCATGAGTGTAGTACCTATGTTTCCTTCTATGTAATTTATTGTTTCAGGGCTTATGTTTAGGTCTTTGATCCATTTTGAATTAATTTTGGTACAAGGAGACAAAGTGTCATTGAATTTTATTCTTATTCACATGGCTCTCTGTTTTTTTTCCAGCACCATTTATTGAAGAAGCTTTTTTTTTTTTTTTATCTCCATTGTGTGTTTTTGGATCCTTTATCAAAGATTATTTGACCACATATATGTGATTTTATTTCTGGGCTCTCTTTTCTGTTCCATTGGTCTTAGTGTCTATTTTTCTGCCAATACCACGCTGTTTTGATTATCATGACTCTAAAATGTGTATGGAACTAGTGCTTCTTCTTCAAGTTTTTGAAAAACTTTGAGTAGAATAAAAACTGCATCTTTTTGAATGTGTCATAGAATTGACTAGTATAGCCATCTGGTTGGACACTTATTTTGGGGGAGGTTTTTGATAGTTTTATTTATTTCATTCCTACTTATGGATCTGTTTAGGATATCTGTTTCTTTGTGACTGAGTCTAGGAAGAATGTCCTGTTCTAGAAATTTATCTATTTCTTCTAGGGTGCAAATTTGGTGTCATATAATTATTCAGAGTATTCTATGATAATCTATGCATACCTATGAAACCTGTGGTGATTACTCCTCTTTCATTTTGGATTTTGTTTATTTGAGTTCTTTCTCTTTTTGTCTTAGTGAGTCTTGCCAGGGGTTTGTCAAGTTTGTTTATCTTTTTTTAAAAATCCAGCTACTGGCCTGAACTGTGGTGGCACAGTGGGATAAAGTGTTGACCTGGAACACTGAGGTTGCCGGTTTGAAAACTTGGGCTTGCCTGGTCAAGGCACATATGGCAGTTGATGCTTCCTGCTACTCCCCCTTCTCTCTTTCTCTCTCTCTCTCTCACTCTCTCTTTCCTCGTTCTAAAAATCAATAAATAAAATATTATTTTCTTCTTTACTCTTTTTTTTATTTTTATTTATTTATTTATTCATTTTAGAGAGGAGAGAGAGAGGGAGATAGAGAGACAGAGAGGAGAGAGAGACAGGGGGGTGGAGCTGGAAGCATCAACTCCCATATGTGCCTTGAGCAGGCAAGCCCAGGGTTTTGAACCAGCAACCTCAGCATTTCCAGGTCGACGCTTTATCCACTGTGCCACCACAGATCAGGCAAATAGAATATTTTTTAAAAATCCAGCTACTTGTTTTATTGCTTTTTTCTAGTTTTTTTTTTCTTTCATTTATTTCTGCTCTGATTTTTATTATTCCCTTTCTTTTGCTGGTTTTGGGTTGTGTTTGTTCTTTTTTTTTCTAGTTTCTTAAGAAGTGATGTTAAGTTGTTTACTCGGGCTCCCTCTTCTTTGTTCATATAAGCCTGTAGTGATATAAACTTTCCTCTTATTAGTGCTTTTGCTGCATCCCAAATATTCTGCTATGTCGTATTGTCATTTTTGTTTTTCTGTATATATATTTTGAGCTTTTCTTTTATTTCTTGTTAGACCCACTCATTTTTAAGAAGTGTGTTGTTTAATTTTTACATTTTTCTTGGTTTGTTTTCATCATTTTTGTAGTAGAATTCTAGTTTCAATATTTTATTGAATACACAAGCTATAATTTCAATCTTTCTGAATTTGTTGATGTTGGGTTTTTTGACTGAAAATATGGTCAATTCTTGAGAATGATCCATGAAACAACAACAAAAAAATGTATACTCTGGCATTTTGGGATGAACTGTCCTATAGATGTATTTCATATCTGATTGTTCTAGTGTTTTGATTAAGGCCAATATTTCTCTATTGATTTCCTGTTTGAATGGACAATCTAGTGCCTTCAGCAGTGTATTGAGCTCTCCATGTATGATTGTATTTTTTTTGTTTTATATTTTTATATCAGCAGGTAGATATCTTATTTATTTTGGTGCTCCTTCATTTGGAGCATATATTTTAAGAAATGTTATGTCTTCTTTATTCAATATCACCTTTTTCATTGTGAAATGACCATCTTTGTCTCTGATTGCCTTTGCCGTCTTGTAGTCAGCATTATTAGAGTATGGCTACATCTGATTTTCTTTGGATATTATTTGCTTGAAGAATCATTTTCCAAACTTTCCCTTCAAATACTAGCTCTAGATGTGTTTCTTTCTTTCTTTCTTTCTTTCTTTCTTTATTTATTTATTTTCATTTTTCTGAAGCTGGAAACAGGGAGAGACAGTCAGACAGACCCCCGCATGCGCCCGACCGGGATCCACCCGGCACGCCCACCATGGGGCGACGCTCTGCCCACCAGGGGGCGATGCTCTGCCCATCCTGGGCGTCGCCATGTTGCGACCAGAGCCACTCTAGCGCCTGAGGCAGAGGCCACAGAGCCATCCCCAGCGCCCAGGCCATTTTGCTCCAATGGATACTCGGCTGCGGGAGGGGAAGAGAGAGACAGAGAGGAAAGCACGGCGGAGGGGTGGGTGGAGAAGCAAATGGGCGCTTCTCCTGTGTGCCCTGGCCGGGAATCGAACCAGGGTCCTCCGCACGCTAGGCCGATGCTCTACCACTGAACCAACCGGCCAGGGCTAGATATGTTTCTTGTAGGCAGCATACAATTAGATTTTCTTTTTTGATTTACTCTGATACTCTGTGTCTATATATTGGTGAGTACAATCCATTTATATTTCATGTATTTATTTTGAGGGTTCCCTAATGCCATTTTATATATTGCTTACTGATATCTCTGAATCTTGTTTGATTCTTCTGTTTTGTTTTTCTGTCATTTGGTTTTGGTTGCATTTCATACTTCTTTCCTGTTTTGTCTTTTTTCTAAGCCATGTGTTTCTGGAGTGCTTTTTTTTTTTCAGGGGTAGTTACCATTAGGTAGTGAAAAGGACAGATATCATATTTATTGTAGTACATTATCTCTTGAGAGCTTCTGCACTCCATCCTCCTTTGCTAATGTTAATTTTTTTTTCTTTCATATTTCTGAAGCTGGAAACAGGGAGAGACAGTCAGACAGACTCTCGCATGCGCCCAATCAGGATGCACCCGGCATGCCCACCGGGGGCGACCAATGCTCTGCCCACCAGGGGGCGATGCTCTGCCCATCCTGGGCGTCGCCATGTTGTGACCAGAGCCACTCTAGCGCCTGAGGCAGAGGCCACAGAGCCATCCCCAGTGCCCGGGCCATCTCTGCTCCAATGGAGCCTTGGCTGCGGGAGGGGAAGAGAGAGACAGAGAGGAAAGCACGGCGGAGGGGTGGAGAAGCAAATGGGTGCCTCTCCTGTGTGCCCTGGCCGGCAATCGAACCCGGGTCCTCCGCACGCTAGGCCGACGCTCTACCGCTGAGCCAACCGGCCAGGGCCGCTAATGTTAATTTTTATTCTTTTCCCTCTCCTTCTTCTGTTGTCACAGATTAATCTTTTTTTATTGTATCTTGTTGGAGCTTTTACTTGTGGTTTTGTTTTGTTTTATTCTCTGTGTCTGGTCGGATAACCCCCTCTATTATTTTTTGAGGTGGGGGTTCTCTGGTTCTAAATTCCATCTTTTCTTTATCTGTGAATGTTTTTACTTCTTCTTCATATTTGAAGAATAGCTTTGATGAATTTTGGATTCTTGGCTAGATTCCTCCCTCTCAGTACTTTAAATATTGAGGTCCCCTCTCTTCTGGCTTGTAGAGTTTCTGTTGAGAATTCTGATGATAACCTAATGGGCCTTTTTTATATGTTGTATTCTTCTTTCCTTTGGAAGCCTTAAGGACTTTTTTTTGTCAGTGTTTTGTAATAATTTTATTACAATATGCCCTGGAGTAGGTCTGTTTTGGCTATGGTAACTCGGAGTTCTTTTGCTTCCTGGATTTGAGATGCAAATTCTTTTCTGACCTTGAGAAGTTCTCATCCATTATTTAGTTGAATATGTTCTCTATTCCATTGTCTCTCTCTTCCCCTTCTGATATAGCCATTATTCTTACGTTGCTCTTTCTGATAAAGTCAGTCTATTTCTGTAGGGCTTTCTTATATTTTT
This sequence comes from Saccopteryx leptura, assembly GCF_036850995.1. Taxonomy (NCBI): domain Eukaryota; kingdom Metazoa; phylum Chordata; class Mammalia; order Chiroptera; family Emballonuridae; genus Saccopteryx; species Saccopteryx leptura. Next base: position 781,146 of record NW_027095703.1, read on the forward strand.
ATTCTTGAGCTTCTTTTCTCTTTGTAGTATCTCTAGTTGCTTGTCTTCTGTGTCAATAATTTTCTCCTCTATCTGGCCTGTTCAAGTAGCTTAGCTTGTTACTTCATTTTTTCAGTTTATATATTGTTTTTCATCTCTGTTTGGTTTGCTTTTATAGTATCAATTTTTTGGTGAAGTATTCTGCTTCTTTATTAAATTGTATTTGAGCTCTGTAAATTACCTTTCCATGCTTTCTTATATTTCTTTAAATATTTTTAGGACTTTAGCACTAATAAGAGGCAATTAAAAAAATAAAGGTTACAGTGAAAAAATAAAAATTCTATAATAATTGAAACAAACACTACAAAGATTAAGGAGCAAAAACTGAGGCAAGATAACAAGGGAAAATAGAAAGTCAAAAATATGCAAAATGCCACAACAAAAAATATGAATCCAAAATATAATAATTTGTTTATGAATGACAGAAAAAGAAAAAGAAGAGAAAAAATACAGGTTTTTAAAATAAAACCCTCATAAGAAAAAAATGAAAAATGTAACAACTAGTAATAACGAAGTTCAAAAGAAAAGGAAAAGAATAAAATGGAAAGAAGATAAATGACCAAAATTAAAAAATGGGTATAAAATTGTAATTGTTTTTTTGTTTTGAAAGATATCTACTTTTTTTTTTTTTTGAGGTTGGTGCTGTGCTACAGGTTTTGACCCTGTTGGGCTCTTGAGCAAAGGTCTGCTCTTGTGTCACTGTGGTAATGATGTAGGCTGGGCCTCAGTCTTGTTGGTAGGCAGGGCTTTTTAGAGTTTGGAAACTCTGATGATGTGGGTCTCAGTTTTCCCAGGGCTTCTTCCCACATTTCTCCCACCTGAGCTAGCAACCTGGGGACTTAACTGAGGTTTTCCCCAGCCACTGCTTTCAGAGCCAGAGTCTCTAAGAGTAGCCAGGCCCTTTCTCCAATACCATTCAAAGCACTGTTTTTGGGTAAGGCTGTGCCAACCAGAGCTGCCAGCAAGAGCAGGCAGGACTGGGAGCCGATTGCAGATCAAGCTCCTATGTAAGGGCTCTCAGGTATGTCCAGTACACCTCAGTGCTCCACAGGTCTAAACTCCACAGGCTTCTCCACTGTGCAGTGTTTGAAAGACTGCAGCAAACTATGTGCACTCCCAGCCCCCGTGACTTTAGCATTGCACACAAAAATCTGCACCTGCCTATTTAGGCGCAGAGTGCCTGTGATCTCATTCAAAGCCAGAATGCAGGAATGCACTCTGAAGCCTGTATCAGACTCATAGATGGACGCACCCCTCTTGGGAAGTCCCAGGAAGAGTGATTCTGGCCTTGGTGCACTTTCTGTTCTAATGGTAGTGGAGCTGGGAATGCACAAAGATGCTGGTAAAGCCCATGCAAATGTTGATCACTGATAATCTCAGTCTATGACCTTCAGCCCACATGTCCATGCACACGCTCATGCCAGTGCTGCAAGGTGTTGTCACTCACACACCACATGTGATCATAGAGCAGGGAATCCACGAAGTTGCTGGTGCATAACTGGCTCCCATGGGCACTTATAACCTTTGTCGGAGCCTGCCACATATGCACATCCCGTGCCCACAATCTCAGGCAGAGTTGGCGTGTCCTTCCTTCTGCTTGATCATCCACCCTCATCCAGCTTCTTACCTCTGCCTCGGACTCTCTGCTTCACTTGGCTGCAGATAAAAGTGGCCCTTTTCAGACCTGTGAGGAAACCAAAAAACCTGTTCCCCATCTTATTCCCTTCAGAGTGGACTATATATTCAGCCACCTTTTCGCCCAATCATACCTTTGTCTGGTGTGTGTATATTTCAGGTACTCCTGAGCTGTTGTTGCTTTTGTGGGGTTTTGGTTTTGTTTTTTTTTGTCTAGGTGCTAAATTTGTTGAAATTTTAAGAGGATTTGTCAGGAGCACCCTTCATGGCACCATTTTTAGGACATCACTTTTTAATGGCACTTATGAGTTGTATTGTTAAGAACCCTAACAAAAAGAACTAGGGAGTGACATCAGAGAAATGGCAACAAGAGTGCTCCCAATACCTCTCCCTGAAACTTCAACAAATTCAACAACTAGAGACAGAATTATAATCTCAGGAGAATCTGAAATACACATACGTCAAACAAAGGTACATTTGGATTAAAGGTGACTAAATATATAACCCACTCTGAAGAAAACAAGATGGACAATGGATTATTCTGCTTTCCTCACTGACCTGAGCAAGGGCTGCTTTCACTTGGAACTGAGAGAAAGCATGGGCTAGGGGCACAGAAAAAGCTGGGCTTTTGCAGAGACGTTTAATCTGAGAAGAGAGTGTTCCCACAGGTCAGCCCACACAGCGCTAATGCCAGTGGCAGACCACAGCAGAGGTGGGCAAGCAGTTGCTTTGTTTACTCCTGGTATCCCGGTTGGCGAGCATGAGTTATGTGCTAGTGGATCCACCTGGTGCTTTGGGCGTGGGTGCCCATGTTCCCAGACGAAGATGCTGGGTTGGAGACTGTCAGTAGTGACCCTCGGCATGGGCTATGACCAGAGTTTCTGAATAATCCCGGCTTCCCAAATAACAGTGCATGGAAAGTGCACAAAAGCCAACATTTCTACACCTGGACCTTTCTGGGCATGGCACCTTTGCCAGCCATACAGGCTAACAAAGCACACTCCTGAAAAAGAGAACTGTGAAGTCGAGGTGGGGGAGCTTGAGACAGCCTGTGGAGAGCAGACCTGCAAAGTGCTGAGGCATACTAGACATGCCCGGAGGCTCATAGAAAGACACCTGAAAGGCAATTGGTTCCAGCCCTGCCTGATTATGCTGGCGGCTCTGACTGGCAAAGCCTTACCCAGAACCCTGCATTGAGTGGGTACAGAGGGGGGGCTTGGCAGCTGTTAGGGCCTCCTGCTCTCCAAGCAGTGGCTGGGGCAACTTCACAGCTGGGTCCTAAGCTGCTGGTTCAGGAAGGAGAGATTTGGAGAGGGGTTCCGCAAAATTGATTCTCCCATTATAGGAGCCTGCAAACGCTAACAAGCCTCGGCTACCAATGAGAAGGAGGCCTAGTATATGTCATCACCATAGCAGCACAATAGCAAATTTATGCCTAAGAATGCTTCAGGGACAGAACCTGGGTTAGAGCAACATCAGCCAAAACGAGAAAGAAAGAAAAAGAAAGAAGATAACTTCTCAAAACAGCAAAAAAAAAAAATCCAATCTTTATAACTTATTCCATTTTCTTCTTGTATTTTTTTTACCTTTTTTTTTTCTTCTACCTTGGTGATTTTATCCTCTTTCTGTTTTATTCTGTTCTTTTCATTTTGAATGTTATTAACCATAGTCTTTACATTTTCCATTCTTTTTTTTCCTATGATTGTTTCATTCCAAAAAACTTAAATTTTTCTCTCTTTTTGTTTCTTCTTTTCTCTTTCCCTTTTTCTCTTATTTGAATCTCACCCACACATTATTTTATTCTGGAGGCAAATTTTTTCTTTGTGGCATTTTGTGTGCTTTTTACTTTGCTTTTTAACTTTTTATCATTTCCTCCAACTCTGGATCTCCAGTCTATGGGTTTTTTTGCCACTTAATACAATATAATTTTCATTTTTCACTGTATTTCTTTTTAATTCTTCTTCTTTTCTCTTACACTATTTCTCTCATTTGACCATTATTTACAAACAATATATTTTATTCTTGATGCAAATCTTCTCCTTGTGACATTTTGTGGGTTCTTGCTTCATTTTTTGCCTTTTTGCCACTCCCCTCAACCAAGGACCTCCATTCTATGTATTCTTATCCCAGTTAGCACAATAGAATGTTCAGTTTTTCACTGCATTTTCTCAAAAAGAATTTTTTATTTCAACTCTTATTAGTGTAATTAACAATACCAATCTCAAATGCCATTAAAGACAAAAAAATTGAATATAATGGATACAAAAGACAGTGGTATAGCTCAGATAACTGAGAAAAAATTTATAGAAAAAAATTTTAATAGCTTAGAAAACTTGGATTAAATGCAGAGAATTTAAAATTGAAGTTCTAAAAATACTCAGGAATACACAAGGAAGCACAGAAATGCAACTTAAAGAGCTCAAAAACTAATTCAATTAACAGAAAGAATACTTCACCAAGGAAATTGAAACTATGAAAACGAATCAAACAGAGGTGAGAAACTCAACTCATAAACCAAAAAATAAGGTAACAAGCTTAGCCAATAGAACAGGCCCAATAGAGGAGAGATTAGTGACATAGAAAACAGGCAAATAGAGGTACTACAGGGAGAAGAGGAGAAAGACTCATGAATTTTATAAAAATGAGAAAGCCCTACAAGAGATATCTGACTCCACCAGAAAGAGCAACATAAAAATAATGTGTATATCAGAAAGGGAAGGAGATAAAATGGAACAGAGAACATGTTCAAACCAACAATAGATGAGAACTACCCAAACCTGTGGGAGAAACTAAATCCTCGAATTCAAGAAGCAAACAGAACACCGAGTTACCTTAACCGTAACAAACCTACTCCAATGTACATCATAATAAAATTATCACAAACCAATGACAAAGAAAAAATTCTCAAGGCAGCCAGGGTAAAGAAGAATACAACATATAAAGGAAGGCCTGTTATATTATCATCAGATTTCTCAGCAGAGACTCTACAAGCTAGAAGAGAGTGGATCCCAATATTTGAAGTTCTGAAAAAGAAGAATTTCCAGCCAAGAACACTATACCCATCAAAGCTATTCTTCTTATATAAAGGAGAAATAAAAATATTCACAGATACAGAAAAGATGAAGGAATTTATCACCAGAAAACCCCACCTCAGGAAATACTAAAGGGGATTTTCTGACCAGACACAAAGAACAAAACTAAACTAAACTCAAAGTAAAAGCTCCATCAAGATTGCAATAAAAACAAGATTAATCTGTGACAAAAAAAAAAAAAAAACAGAAAGGGGAGAAGACAAAGATTATCAGTAGCTAGCAAAGGAGAATGGAGTGCAGAAGCAATCATGAGATAATATACAACTATGAACATGATATGCATGCTTTTTTTATTACTTAATGATAACCACCCCTGATAAAACCAACACAGAAGTACATAGCTTGAAAAAAGAAGTAACAGAAAAAAGAAGTATATATTACAACCAAAGGAAAAGAAATGATAGAAAAATAAAAAAGGAGAACCAAACAAGATGCAAAACTATCAGAAAGCAATATATAATATGGCAATAGGAAACCCTCAAATGTCAATAATAACACTAAACATAAATGGATTGAACTCACCAATAAAAAGACAAGGAGTAGCAGAATGGATTCAAAAGAAAATCCAATTGTATGCTGCCTACAAAAAAATACAACTAAGCTACAAGGAGAAAAACAAATTCAAAGTGAAAGGTTGGAAAACAATACTTCGAGCAAATAACATCCAAAAAATGCAGGTGTAGCAACACTCATATCTAACAATGCTGACTACAAGACAGCAAAGGTAATTAGAGACAAAAACGGTCATTTTATAATGATAAAGGGTACAATAAACCAAGGAGACATAACACTTAAAATATATATGCACCAAACCGAGGTGTACCAAATTATATATGACAGCTACTGACTGACCCAAAAACAAAACCGACAAAAATAAAATCATTCTTGGAAACCTCAATACACTGCTGATGGCTTTAGATCGTTCATCCAAACAGAAAATCAATAAAAAAATATTGGCCTTAAACAAAACACTGGAACAATCAGATATGATAGACAGCTACAGGACATATTTTTCCAACGTGCCAGATTATAAATTTTTCTCTAGTGTGCATGAAACATTCTCAAGAATTAACCATATGCTGGGCCACAAAAATAACATCAACAAATTCAAAAAGATTGAAATTATACCAAGCATATTTTCTGATCATAAAGTACTTGAAACTAGAATTCAACTGCAAAAAAGAGGTAAACAAACCCACAAAAATGTGGAAACTAAACAACATACTTATAAAAAAAGAGTGGGCCAGAGAAGAAACAAGCATAGAGATCAAAAGATACATACAGACAAATGAAAATAACAATACAACATATTAGAATCTCTGGGATGAAGCAAAAGCACTAATAAGGGGGAAGTTTGTATCACTACAGGCCTATAGAACAAACAAGAGAGAGCACAAGTAAATCACTTAACATCACATCTTAAGGAAGCAGAAGAAGAAAAACAAAGACAACACAAAACCAGCAGAAGAAAGGAAATTATAAAAATCAGAGCAGAAATAAACAAAATAGAGAACAGAAAAACTATAGAAAAAAGTTAATAAAATAAAAAGCTGGTACTTTGAAAAGATCAACAAAATTGACAAACTCTTGCAAGACTCACCAAGGAAAAAAAGAGAAAGGACTCATATAAACAAAATCCAAAATGAAAGCGGAGAAATCACCACAGATAGCACAGATATACAAAGAATTATTGTAGAATACTATGAAAATCTATTCAATATATGCCACCAATTTTAACAATCTAGAAGAAACAGATAAATATATAGAACAATACAATCTTCCTAGACTGAGTCATTAATAAACAGAAAGCCTAAACAGACCCATAAGCAGGGAGAAAATAGAAACAACTATTAAAAATATACCCAAAAATAAAAGTTTAGGGCCACATGGTTATACTAGTGAATTCTATCAAACATTCAAAAAAGACATGGTTACAATTCTACTCAAAGTCTTCCAAAAAATTGAGGTAGAAGCAATACTGCCAAACACATTTTATGAGGCCAACATAACCCTCATACCAAAATCTGGCAAGGACAACACAAAAAGAGAAAACTACAAACCAATATCTCTAATGAATACAAATGCTAAAATACTAAACAAAATACTTACAAGTCAAATAAAAGAACACATTAAAAATATAATTCATCATGATCAAGGGGGATTCATTTCAGAATCACAAGGATGGTTCAACATATGTAAAACGGTTAACGTAATACACCATATCAACAAAACAAAAAACAAAAACCATATGATCTTATCAATAGATACAGAAAATGCATTTGATTAAGTACAACATTATTTTATGTTTAAAACACTCAACAAAATGGGTATAGAAGGAAAATATCTCAACATAATAAAGACCATCTGTGATAAACCATTAGCTAACAACATATTAAATGGCATAAAAATGAGGACATTTCTCCTAAAATCAGCAACAAGACAAGGTTGTTCACTTTCTCCACTCTTGTTCAACATAGTACTGGAAGTTCTACTCAGAGCAATCAGACAAGGGAAAGAAACAAAAAGCATTCATATTGGGAAAGAAGAAGTAAAGGTTTCACTTTTTGCCGATGATATAATCCTGTATATTGAAAACCCCAAAGACACCAAAAAAAGACTACTAGAAACAATATACCAATACCGTAAGGTCACAGGATACAAAATCAATATAGAAAAATCCATTGCCTTCCTATATGCCAACAATGAAACATCAAAAAATGAGCTCAAAAAAACAATCCCTTTCATAGTTGCAACAAAAAATAAATAAATAAATAAATAAAATACCTAGAAAAAAGCATAACAAAGAATGTAAAGAACCTGTATAATGAAAAGTACAAAGCATTATCAAGGGAAATAAAAATGATACAGTGAAATAGAAAAATATTCCTTCTTCTTGAATAGGAAGAATAAATATAGTCAAAATGACTATATTATCCAAAGTGGTATACAAATTTAATGCAATTCCCATCAAAATTCTAATGCCATTTTTTAAAGAAAAGGAACAAAAAATCATCAGGTTTATCTAAAACCTCGAATAGCCAGAGGAAAAAGAAGAAAGCTGGGGGCATTACTGGATGGACTTCAGATTATATTATAGAGCCATGATAAGCAAAACAGCATGGTATTGGCAGAAAAAATAGACACTCAGACCAATGCAACAGAATAGAAAGCCCAGATATAAAACCACATGTATATCGGGTCAAACAATTTTTGATAAAGGGGCCAACAACACACAATGGAGAAAAGAAAGCCTCTTCAACAAATGGTGCTGGGAAAACTGGAAAGCCATATGCAAAGAATGAAACTTGATTACAGTTTTTCCATTGTACTAAAAATAATTCAAAATAGATCAAAGACCTAAAGATAAGACCTGAAACAATAAAGTACATAGAAGAAAACATAGGTACTAAACTCATGGACCTTGGATACAAAGAGCACTTTATGAATTTGACTCCAAAGGCAAAGAAAGTGAAGGCAAAGATAATGAATTTGGATCACATCAGACTAAAAAGCTTTTTTTTTTTTTTGTCTTTACCAGTAATTTATTTAACAAAGGTTTGTTTGGGGAATTATAATAATTTTCTAAGACAATAGCATGCAGCATAGTGTCTCTTAATAAGCCAAATTAAAAAAAAATATTTCATAGAAATAATAGATTAATTATACTATTTTTTCAGGCAAGGGGAGGTGAAAGGAATACTGTCCGAATTTACAAGTGCACCTTTTATACCAATTTGGTTTCTTGGAGAGCTGGCTTAACCAATCAGAAGCTGAATTCCAGTTACCACAACAAACCTAATGTCCTTTGTTGCTATAGCATATTGTGAGGGAACGCAGTTGCCAGAGTTGGCAGTTAGGATGACCCCTACAAGGCATATTGAACAGCTCATTGTCACTGTCTTTGAGGAATCCAATAGACAGGAGCCAATGCCCCGAGCATCTTCAGAGAGTTAGGTCAGACAAGTGGGCCCAAACCAAAATTCTGAATAATCCTCACAAACACTCCGTATTTGTGTTATGGTACAAGGTTCAGGTGCCTGAGGCTTCAAAAAGCAGGCCAATATTCAAAGATCAAAGCTTGGAGTAAAGAAAAGTTTATTGATTGAAAAGGCCCAGCTCAGAAAGATGGCAGAACTAATTTTTAAATCTACCATAAGAGAACTCAAAATTCAGACATCTTATATATATCAAGGGAAGAGAAGATGAGTAAGTCAAGAGGTAGGAACAGTAGACAGCCAGTCCTGAAAAGGGAATCAAGGAAAAGCTCAAAATTTCTCAATTGCTTTGTTTCTGGACAGTTGACCATTACCTCTGAGTTCAGTTCTGTAGACACCTCTACTGTGAGCATATTACCCTTTCTGACAAAGGCGTTGCTCAAGCCACAAGCAGAATTTCTCTAGATAATTAACATATCTGTAGCAGGAACTGTTCAGACTAAGGTTTTGCACAGCAAAAAAACAACAAATCAAACTGACAGCCAATTAAATAAGAGATGATATTTTCAAACAACAGCACAGATAAGGGCCTAATATCCAAAATACACAATACAAAGAAATGATAAAACTCAACAACAACAAGCAAACATTCAATAAAAAAAAATGGGAAGAGGACATGAACAGACAATTCTCCCAGGAAGAAATACAAATGGCCAACAGATATATGAAAAGATGCACATCTTCATTAGCTATTAGAGAAATGCAAATCAAAACTACAATGAGATACTACCTTACACCTGTTAGATTAGCTATTATCAACAAGACAGTAATAACAAGTGTTGGAGAGGCTGTGGAGAAAAAGGAACCCTCATCCACTGTTGGTGGAAATGTAAGTTAGTACAACCATTATGGAAGAAATTATGGTGGTTCCTCAAAAAATTAAAAATAGAACTTACCATATGGCCCAGCAATCCTTCTTCTGTGTATATACCACCAAAATTCAAAAACACTGTTATGTGAAGGCACACGCACCCCCATGTTCATTGCAGCATTGTTCACAGTGGCCAAGACATGGAAACAACCAAAAAGCCCTTCAATAGATGACTGGATAAAGAAGATGTGGTACATATATACTATGGACTACTACTCAGCCATAAGAAATGATGACATCGGATCATTTACAACAACATGGATGAACCTTGATAACATTATACTAAAATAAGTATATCAGAAAAAAACAAAGATCTATATGACTTCGTACATAGGTGGTCATGAAACTGAGACACAGGGACATGAACCTGAGTGTGGAGGTTACCGGGAGAGGGGTAGGAAATAGAAGGAGGGTGTTGGGGGAGGGGAGGGGCACAAAGAAAACTAGACAGAAGGTGACAGAAGGCTATATGACTTTGGGTGATGGGTATACAACATAATCAAATGTCAAAATAACCTAGAGATGTTTTCTCTGAACCTGTGTATCCTGATTGATTAATGTCACCCCATTAAAATTAATAGAAATGAAAAAAACTAAGAATTAAAAATAATTACAAAATACATAAAAATTTAAAAATTATGACATGTAAAGAGGTAAAACCACTGTAATTTGATAAAAAGCAAACAAAAATAATAAAAAGCAGGACACCAACAAGTAAGTAACAAAAGTATTAAAGTTAATAAAAGGAAACTCAAAAATAAAAGAAAGAAAGAAAAAGAAGAGAAAAAGGATAAAAGTGAAAAAGGAAAAACAAATTGTAGTTTTGAGAAGTTTCTTCCAGTGGGTGTTGCTATATTACAACTTTTAATTATGTGAGTATTTTGGTTGTCTGCTGAGATTTTGCTGTCACTATGATGTAGGCGAGGCTACATTTGTGTTGGTGGTTGGGGTACGCTGTCAGGGCTTTCCACCTCGACATTATGGCTTCAGCTTGATGGCTTCATCTTTAAAACTTTACAGCATTAGCAATGTTGTTCTCAGGCTTCCCGATGCTCTTTTCCACATCTCAACTTACCTGCGGTCCTGAAATTGAGCACTTTTGTTCTTCAGGGCAGACAGTGACCCTGGAGAGCTAGGTTTGGAATTTTTTAAGCTACTTTCTGTACTGTGAAGTGAACGAGGCAGGATCTGGGTGGCTAGGAAATGCCCTGTAGCTTTCTCAATTTCCTCCGGCTGCAGTCAGGCTGTGGAAACACTGACCTAAACCCTGTGCTCTTTTCAATTTGGTTTATTTCTCCATCTTAGGTGCCAGTTACTGTGCTTTCCTCTCCATACCCCTCAGAGAAATTCTAGAGAGCCTCAGCTTTCCTCCTCCCATAGTCCAGGATAGAAAAAAATCCCACTGACTTCAGTTTTCTCTTCTTCTTTCTCAAAAGTGTACCACAAATGTGTTTTATGCTCCAACCCCCTTTTCACCCTGTTCTGTCTTTAGTCCATTTTATGTGTGGATTATTTAGGGGCACCTTTATGCCCAGCTGGAGTTCCTTTCCTGTGTTATTGTTGCTCAATTAGTTGAAATTTCAAGGGGAGTAGTCAGGGGTATCTCTTATGCTGCCATTACTCTGACATCATCTTTATTTAGAATTTTCTCTCACTTAACTTCTCTGTTTTTATGTGATTGAGATTACTTTTGAAAAAAGTTTATTTTCTTTCTGAACTGCGGTTATGTTTCCTTTTTGTTTAGTCATAGTGTTTTCTTTCTTCTCAGTGCATCTGATAATGGTGCTGGTAAGAACGCTAACAAAAATTCTTAAATATAAAAAATAAAGATAAAATGTACAATGAAAAACTTAAAATAATGACAACTAAAAATGAAAAAAAACTACAAAGATCATAAAGCAAAAAACTCAAACACTAAGAAAAACCATAAAAACAAATAAGAATAGAAAATGTAAGAATTAAAAAATATAAAACTCATAAGAAAAATATATTTTAGTTTTCCACCTCTTCTCTTTTCTTCCAGTAGGTAACATTGTATTACAAGTTTCAGCTCTGTGAAATCCTGGGCAGACCTCCACTAAGATTTTACTAGGCAATTATTTAGGTGTGGCTACAGTTGTTGTGGTAGGTAAGGTGTGTTGTGAGGGCTCTATGATTTTAGTAATAATGATTAGGCCTAGAGGCACTCTTACCCACATTTCATCAGACCAGAAAATTAAGAGACAATGTATCTGTATTTTTCAAAGGAGAGAGTGGCTTTGGAGAGTTATTCGTGAGCTCTGTCTCTGCCACTTTGTGTTCCCATGGTGGCGGAAAATGTGAGGCTAAGGGGCACTCTCTTTTGTTTTTCTCTGTATCTGTGCCTAGTGTGGGTTTTCAGCACCCCTCAGGAACATTGGCTGTGACTCATTGCTCTGCTGCCACTTTGGTTTTGTAGCTTCCCCTCTGTCCCTTAATCTCACTTCTCCTCCCATCAAAAGAAAGACCAGTCACTCCAGACTTCTCCCCTGTCTGTAGCCCCAACATAGAAAATCCAGACAGAATAGGCTTCTCCCCTCTTCATTGCCCCTGCTGACAAAACCCAGTCAGTTCAAAATTTCTTTTTCTTCCGTGGCCTGGCAGAGAAAACTCCAGTCACTCTTGCCTTCTTTCCTCCCAGACCAAACCCTGACAGTCCTAGCTACATTCTTCTCCAAAGCTAAGCATTTTCTTTTCCTTTGCTTTTCTCAACCCTCTCCATCTCTAGTCCATTTGGTGCACAGACCTTTCAGGCAAGACTGAAAGCCCAGCTAGGGTCACTTTGCTGTATCATAGCTGTTTAATTTGTTGAAATTTCAAGGGGAGAAATCAGAAGCATCACTCATGCCACCATTACTCTCATTAATTTATATTTTAATTTCTTACAGGCAGCATAAAGTCTTGTTACTATTGTCTTAAAACACATTTCAAAGTCCTGCTTGTTTATTAGTACATTTAAATTATTTATAATTAATATGCTCATTTAATAGGTTTGTATTTTTACATTTGTTGCCCTTCCCATTTTTCTTTTTCTGTCTTCTTGTAAATCAATCAAGTATGTTGTATGCCTTTATTCTCTTTTGTTGACTTATTAACTAACTTCTTGTTATAATATGTCAGCTATTGTTTTGAGGTTTGTAGTATGCATTTTTAATTATTATAGTCTACCTCCATGAACTGTCATACTTTTTTTGTACAATATAAGAACCTTAAAATTGTATGTTTTTTGTCCTTCGACTTTGTGTTCATGGTGTCATTCACTTTACGTTTTTTGTCATATATGCACAATACAATGTTGATTTTTTCTAGTCAATGCTGAGAGACTCACATAAAAGAAAGAAAATCATGCAAATTTACCTCTATTGTTACTAATTTCAGTCATTCTTTTATATATCCATTATGTTTTTGTACCACCTATAAAAGTTATAAACTTACTTATAGGTAGAGTAAATGTAACACATTTATTAAAATTTAAAATATTTTATTGTTAAAAGTTTTATAATTATTTAAATAAAAACATGATACAAATAAATATACAGAAGTGCTCTTATTTAACTAAAGCCTTTTATAACTATTATATAACTGCTCATAACAGCTACAACATATTTTCTTTGACTGCAACTTACATAGAATAAACATCTTAAAGTTTAGAATTTTAAAACTTTAATACTTTTTAAAATCTAATGTTAGCCTTTATAAATACCTTCCTGCAACTGAGTTAGAATCTCATTGTCTCACAATCTTATTGTAAGAATTTTTAAAATTCTAAATTCTAAAGAAGAATGTACAAGTGAGCATTTCTACTGCTGTCTCTTGCATTGGCATCTATGAAAACAATAAATAGGGAAAAAAATGTATCTTATGTTCATACCTTAGCTACTAAATTTACTTTAGTATTCATAATCAAGTTGTGAAAATATTAATCTATTGTATTGTCTTATATGTGGTAAGTAAACACATTTATTTCATCTATTTGCTACTACTTTTGTTATTTAATAGTTACTACTAATTAATCAATACTGGGTACTGTTATGTAACATATTTTTATATTGTATTGCAATCAATACTTTTCAGAAATTGTTAGAAATTTTAATATATTTCTTTTATTGGAATATTTAAAAATGTGTATATACTTTTATAAATTTGCCTTTTTAGTAGGAAAATAAATAAGGTTGTTTATCAAGGCATCCTCCCCCAAATTAAGCCATTGATACACATGACTTGCTACTATTTATATATGTGTGACAAAATATTTTGATATTACTTAGTGAGATTATTCTTGAAATATAAACATTTAAAACTATACTTTAAATATTTTATTGATTTGTTTTGTTCATTATTTTATAGTGTATACCCTTTCCTATATTATTAAGGTGTTTCATAAATAATAGAAATATTTATTGGGGCTATAACTTATGACACATGATAAAGTCATCTTCTACTAAAAAATATCAATATATTTACCTACCACCACTACTCTCTTTTCTTAAATGGTTTCTTCACAAGTATACTTTGTTCACAATAGGCTAGTGTGTTTCAAGAGAAAGGTTTATTTTAAAAGTACCTGATGCAGGTGGGCTGGGACCAACAATGAGTGTTGGTGACAGCCCAAGCTGTGTAAGGGAGCTTTAGATGTTGGAGTTGCAGCAGGTATTTGCTGGCATGCAGTTGGGTGCACCTGGACAAGCTCAAATTAGAATGTCTTGTTTTGTTGCCTTTGGTCACAAACTGTTTCCCTTTCCCGACCCTCGGGTCCATCCTAATGACCTTGTTCCAAGGACATTTCCAAGAGCCCTTCCTTGGTTGGGGGGACTTCCTTAAGGGGAGAAAATATTTAATAAAAAAGTTGTCCTAGTGAAAGGTTGGGTGAGGGAAATTCGAGTTTAACAGGGCTTTGGATTTAAAGGAGCCCTAACCTAAACCTAACACTAATGACACATTTTGCTGCTGAATGTGTTTTTTTCAAACAATGCATGACTGCCAAGTGAAATTCTTGAAAGTCAAAAAAACTATCCTGAGAGCAGTAAGGAAACTGTGATATCACATATATGGAAGATTTTATTAGCTGAAATTTTCTGGAAATAAAGAAGAAGATAATCTATTCTATGTGTTGAGTGGAAGGGGAGGAAAGGAGAATCTGACAATCAACAATATTTGTTAATCCAAACTATCTTTAAAAATAAAGAAATTATACATTTTCCAGAAACACAAAATTAATGGTGTCATTTTCATTACTATTGCACTACAAGAAATGTTAAAGAAAGTACTTTTAAGGTAAAAACAAAAAAAGAATGGCAGACAGCAAACCAAAGAATGAAAATATAATATTACTCAGTAAAGGTAAAGAGATGGGCAAGTATTATCATTTCTATTATAGTAATTTTGCCTGATTAAATAATAAAGCTATGAAAATTTTCAAAATTTGTTAAACCTATGCTGATAGGTATGTAATATATAAAGATGTAATATGTGACTTTAGTATAAAAAAAGGAGTGATAAGCCTAAACAAACCTAATTTTTATATAATTGAAGTTAGTATGACTAAGTTTAAAATAGAATGCTATAACTTATGATGTCTTCTGCAATTTCTGTGATTACCACAAAGTAAATATTTAAACAATATACACAAAAAATATAACATGGTAAAAACATATTAATATATATTTGCATGGTGTACCCATTACTTAAAGTAAAATAATTTTATGTCACTGTTTACTTGGCTCTCTTTACCCCCCTCTTCCTTACTCCCTTCTCCCTGGTAACTATTTCACTTTTATCTATGTCCATGAGCCTAAGTTTTATATTCCACCTCTATGTAAAATCATATAGTTCTTAGAGTATATAGATCAGATAGTTCTGATCTACTTATTTTATTTAGCAAAATATTTTTAACTCAATGTCATTATTTCTTATGTCTGAGTATTATTCCATTGTATATATGCACCACATCTACTTGACTGAGTCCTCTATGAAGGGACAGTTTGGTTATTTACCTGTCCTGCCTGCTGGTAATAATGCTCCAGTGAACATGAGGGTGCATCAGTCTTTGCATACCAAATTTTTTTGTTGTTTCTGAGAGATACCCAGTAGTATAATTTCTGGGTCATATGGTAGGTCTAGTCTTAATTTTTGAGAAGCAATCATATTTCTTTCACAATGGCTGTACCAGTTTACAGTCCAACCAGCAGTGAATGAAGCTTCCCTTCTCTCCACAACTCCAAAACTTTTTTTACCTGTCTTGTTGATAACCGCCAGTCTAATAGGTGTGAGATGTTTTGATTTGCATTTCTCAAGTTGCTAATGAAGATGAGCATTTTTTCATACATCTGTTGTTTGCATGCCTTCTTGAGAGAAGTGTCTGTTTATGTTTTCTCCCCATTTTTAATTGCTGTTGTTGCTAAGCCTTCAGAATTCTTTGTATAGATTTTGGATTTAAAATCTTTACTAGAGTTGTTATTTGTGAATATAATCTTTAATTTGATTGGCTGTCTGATTTTCTGTCAGTATTTTCTGCTGTACAGAAGCTTTTCAGTTTAATATACTGTAATCCCAGTTATTTATTTTGCTTTCATTTAGTTTTCGTATTCAGGGTCAAATTCATAAATTTTTTCTATGGTTACAAAGACCATGGTTTAGTTCCTATGTTTTTATTTTGTAATTAATTGGTTCAGGTCTTACACTTAGAACTTTCATTCATTTTAAATTAATTTTTGTGCGTGAGGCAAAGTGTACCCAACTTTATTTACTTATTTTTGCATTTGGCATTCTCATTTTGCAGCACTATTTTTGAAGAGGATTTCTTTTCTTTACTGTACATGTTTGGATCATTTGTCTAACCTTATTTTCCTATTTATCCATATACATGAGTGTGTGTGTGTGATTTTATTTCTGAGTTTGCAATTCTGTTCCATTGTTTTTTTTCCCTTTATTATTAATTTTAATGGGGTGACATTGATTAATTAGGGTACATAGATTCAGACAAAACATCTCCAGGTTATTTTGATGTTTAATTAATGTTGTATATCCAGCACCAAAAGTCAAATTGTCTTCATCACCTTCTATCTGGTTTTCTGTATGCTCCTTCTCCCAACCTCCCACCTTCTCCTCCCCCCCTTCCCAACCAACAAACTCTTGTCCATGTTCGAGTCTCATTTGTATGTCCTATTGGTATTTATGTCTGTTTTTCTGCCAATATAAGAATATTTCAATTATGGTGTCTCTAGTGTAGTTTGAAATCAGATAATATACCTCCAGCTTTATCATTATTTCTCAGGAATGCTTGGACTGTTTTAGGTTCTTTATGATTCCATACAAATCTGGATATAATTTTTTATTTTTTATTTGTATCTTTTTTCACTAATTTTAGTGGGGTGACAAACAGTCCTATTTCTTTTTTAAAAAATGACATTGGGATTTTGATGAGGATTGGATTAAATTTATATATATATATATATCTTTATGTAATATGGCTAGTTTAACTATTTTAAATTTACAGTACCTAAAATATGGAATATCTTTCCATTTTTTTTTCTACTTTTTGCATAATGCCTTTTACTTCAAATATATAAATCCCTCACATCCTTTTGTATATTTCTAGATATTTTATTTATTTTTTGTTGCAATTGTAAAAAAAAACAATTTTCAGTTCGTTGTTCAGAATGTTATTGTTGTCATATAGAAGAGTAATAGACTTTTCTATATTGATTTTGTGTCCTGAAACTTTATTGTATTAGCTTATCGATTTTAATAGTCTTGGTAAAATCTTTCAAATTGTGTCATAGAAAAATATGTGATACCTCTACTTCTTTCCTAATAAAACATTTTTCATTTCTTTGCCTTGCCACATTACTCTGGGTAAAACTTCCAGAACTATGTTGTATAAGAATGGAGAGAGTGGACAGCCTTGTCTTGTTCTTGATTTTAGAGAAAAATACCTTTGCTTTTTCAACTTTTGTATGTTAGCTAATAATTTATATATATAGTTACATATATAATATGTATATATATTTATTCTTTATTATGTTGATGTACTTTTCTCCTATACCCACTAAATTAAATGTTGTAAACATAAGTAATTTTATCTTTTGAAATTAATTTTCTGAATCTATTGATAGGAGCGTATGACTTTTTTGTTCTTTTTCAAGTTGATCTGGGGTATGTTGTTGATTGATTTACACATGGTAAACCATCCTTGTGCTCCAGGATTGAATCCCACTTGATCATGATGTATTATATTTAATGTGTTCTTATATTTGATTTGCTGTTATTTTGCTTAGGATTTTTGCTTCTGTATTCATTATAGATATTTTTAATCTATACATTTTTTCTTGTGTTGTCTTGCCAGGTTTTGGTATCAGGATTATGTTGACCTTATAAAGTATGATAGAGAGTATTGCTTCATCTTCTATTTTTGAAAAACTTTTGGAGGAAGTGGTACAACATTTTTGACTATTTGGTATTACTTATTAGTATAGCCTTTTGGTCTAGGACTTTTATTTTGGGGTGAGCTTTTGATAGTTGTTTGTATTTCCTCTCTGTTGTTTCTTATTTTACTATTTTTTGACTTAGCCTAAGAAGGGTATATATAGTTCTTGAATCCATTTATTGAATGATAAATTTGGACACATGGCCCTGGCCGGTTGGCTCAGTGGTAGAGCGTCGGCCTGGCATGCGGAAGTCCCGGGTTCGATTCCCGGCCAGGGCACACAGAAGAGGCGCCCATCTGCTTCTCCACCCCTACCCCTCTACTTCCTCTCTGTCTCTCTCTTCCCCTCCCGCAGCCGAGGCTCCATTGGAGCAAAAGATGGCCCAGGCACTGGGGATGGCTCCTTGGCCTCTGCCCCGGGCGCTGGAGTGGCTCTGGTCGCAACAGAGCGAGGCCCCGGATGGGCAGAGCATCCCCCCTGGTGGGCGTGCCGGGTGGATCCCGGTCGGGCGCATGCGGGAGTCTGTCTGCCTCCCCATTTCCAGCTTCAGAGGGATAAAAAAGTAAAAATTGGACACATATACTCTTTCATATTGTATTTTAAATTTTTATTTATAAATTTAAATTTAGTGAGGTGATAATGATCAAAAAGAGTACATGCATTGTGGGTAAACATGTCTATAGAATTTGAATAGTTAATTATATTGTATACCGCCCTGGCCGGTTGGCTCAGTGGTAGAGCGTCAGCCTGGTGTGCGGAAGTCCCGGGTTCAATTCCCGGCCAGGGCACACAGGAGAAGTGCCCATCTGCTTCTCCACCTCTCCCCCTCTCCTTCCTCTCTGTCTCTCTGTTCCCCTCCCACAGCCGAGGCTCCATTGGAGCAAAAGATGGCCCGGGCGCTGGGGATGGCTCCTTGGCCTCTGCCCCGGGCACTAGAGCGGCTCTGGTCGTAACCGAGCGACTCTCGGGATGGGCAGAGCATCGCCCCATGGTGGGTGTTCTGGGTGGATCCTGGTCTGGCGCATGCGGGAGTCTGTCTGACTGCCTCCCCGTTTCCAGCTTCAGAAAAAATAAATTTAAAAAAAATTAAAATATATATATTGTATACCAATTACCCAAAGTAAAATCAATTTCCATTGCCATATCTTTGTCCCTCTTTACTGTGTGTTCCCACCCCGTACCACTCATCTCCTTTACCTTGATAATCATTTCAATTTTGTATGTGTCCACAAGTCTCAGCTTTATATCCCACCTGTGTGTAAAAGTCATATAATTCTTAGCTTTTTTTGATTTGCTTATTTTATTTAGTATAATGTTCTCAGGGTCCATCCATGTTGTCATAAATGCAAATATGTCATCATTTTCTATAACCGAGTTGTATTCCATTGTATATAGTTATCACATCTTCTTTATCTGGTCCTCTATTGAAGAATACACTGGTTGTTTACATATCTTGGTACTGGCATTAATGGTATGGTGAATATAGGTGTCCATGTGTCTTTATGTACCAATATTTATGAGATTTTTGGTTAGATATCTAGTGAACTACATAGTTATAGTAATCAAAGCAGCACTTGTAGCCATGGACCATCTTCTCAGTGAATAGAGCATCAGCCCAATATGTAAACAACCCAGGTTGTATTCATGGTCAGAACACACAATATCCTCCCACTTTCTTTTTTTCTTCTCTTTTTTTATTCTCTCCTACAGTTAGTGGCTGGATTGTTTTGAGTGACCATAAAGTGGGTTCTGGGAATAGTTCAGTTGGATGCTTAGCCTCAAGCATTAAAATGAGCAGAGTTGATTTGAGCATCATCCCCATATGAAAATTTCCAAGTTGATTCCAGACAGGGCACATGCAGAAATTTGTCTCACTGTATTCCCTCTGCTCATATTTTTCTTAAAATAAATTAAAGGAAGCTTAGTATTGGCAGAAACACAGATGTACAAACCAGTGGAACAGAATGAGAATTCAGAAATAAATTTACAGATATAGACAGATAATCATTAACAATGGATACAAAACAACACAATGGAGAAAAGAAAACCTCTTCAATAAATAGTGCAGAGAAAACTGGAAAGCCACATGCAAAAAATTTAAACTAAACTACAATTTCTTTTCTTGCTCAAAAAATAATTCAAAATGGATGAAAGAGCTAAATATAAATCTAAAACAATAAATTACATAGGAGAAAACATAGGTCCTATATTTATAAAACTTGGCCATAAGGAGCAATTTATAAATTTGACCCCAAAGACAAGGGAAATAAAGGCAACAATAAAGAAACGTGACTATATTATACTGAAAAGCTCCTACATAGTAAGAAAACAAAACAAAACTGACAACAACAAAAAAAGGCAGCCAACTAAATTAGAGATGATATTTACAAACAGCTCTGATAAGGAGTTAGTATCCAAAATATGTAATAAACTCACAAAGCTCAGCTACAAACAAGCAAAATCCAATAAAATAATGGGACAGAACTTAAACAGACCCCTTTCCCAGAAGACATACAAATGGGCAGCTAATATATGAACAAATACATATCTTCTCTAGCTATTAAATAAATAAATTTAAAGCTACAGTGAGTTACCACTTCACACCTGTTAGGTTGGCTGTTATCAACAGGACACATACTGACACACTGAAGAGGCTGTGGAAGAAAATGGAATCCTCATTGCTGCTTGTAGAAATGTAAACTGGTACAGTCATTATGGGCAAATGAATGGTGGTTCCTTAAAACATCAAGAATAGAACCAAAATAGTATGCATCATCTCTTTTATAGTATAATCCTTTGAATGTCTATGCTATATGTGGTGAATTCTATTCTTTCATTTCGAATTTTGTTTATGTGCATCATTTCTCTTTATTTCTCATTGAGTTTTTCCTGGTGCTTCTTAATTTTATTGATTAAGAGAACCAGCTCTGTGTTGCATTAACTTTTATAGGTAGCTTGTTTTTTTATTTAATTTAATTCTACACTAGTTTTTACTATTTTTTTCTGGTAAATTTGTGTTGCTTTTTATTTTCTAGTCCAATTTTTCTAAGTCATAGGGGTGACATAGAGGGACAGACTCGCCCCTGCACTTTGATTAAATCCACACAGCAACCCCTATTTGAGGCTAATGCTGGAATCATCTGATCTATCTTCACTGCTGGAGACCAATGCTCAGATCAACTGAGTAATAGCACCTGGGCCAACACTTAAACTGATCAATCCACTGGCTGCAAGAGGGGATGAGAGGGAGAGGGAGAGAGAGAGAGAGAGAGAGAGAGAGAGAGAAGGGTGTGAGAATGGAAGACAAGCAGATGGAGGTTTCTCTTGTGTGCCCTGAATAGGAATTGTACCTAGAACATCTGTATGCTGATTAACGCTATTTCTATTTAGCCAATGGTAAAGCCTTTTTCAGTTCTTTATGATATGATATTTGGTTGTTCACCTGTGATCTCTTTTGTTTCTTGATATATTTGTAATGATACAAACTTTTCCCTTACTTCAATACATATCAAAAATTTTGATATGTTGTGTGGTCATTTTTGTTTGTTTGTGTGTATGTGTATATATATATATATTTAATCTCTATTCTATTTCTTCTTTGACCAAGTTATCTTTTAAAAACATGTTATTTAATATCCACATTTTTGTAATTTTCTTTACTTCCTTTTGAGTTCTAACTGCAAAGACTTAGAGACAGAAAATATGCTTAATATAATGACAATCATTTTGAACTTGTTGGTGTTAGTTTTGTGACCCAACATATGGTCTATTCTTGAGGATGTTTCATTCATACTGAGAAAGAATATATAACCTGATATTCTGGGATAAAATGTCCTGTCAATATTTGTTATGTTCATTTGGTCTACTGCTCATATAAGGCCAATATTTCTTTACTGACTTTCTGTTAGGATGACTATGTAAACCACCGATGGTGTGTTGAATTCTGAAATTTTGTCTGCTTCTATCTTTAAATCAGTTAATTGATGCCTTATATATTGTGGTGCTCCCAGTTTTGGTGAACATATATTAAGAAGTGTTATGTCTTGTTAATACAGTGTCCTCTTTATGATTATGTCATGTCCATATTTGACTCTAAATCCCTTTGTTTTCTTGAAGTCTGTACTGTCCGATATGAGTGGTGAAATAAAGAGCAGGCTACACTGCTTTTTATTGGATAATATTTGCTTGAAGAATCATTTTCTAACCTTTCACTTTGAGTCTACTTTTGTCCGTATAGCTTAGGTATGTCACTAAAATAGAGCATACGGTTGGGTTTTCCTTTTTGATCCAATCTGCTATCCTGTAACATTTTTTGGTGAGTTCAGACCATTTACATTTGGGATAATTATTGACTCTTCAAAATTTTCTATAGCCTTTATTATTATTATTATTAATCTGATATATTTTTACCTTGTTTGGTTCTTCTAGTATTTGTTTTTCTTATTGGTTTTTTTTCTTGATATTTCATATGTTTTTCTCCTGTTCTTTTTTAAGCTGTGTATTTCAATAGTAAGTTTTCAATGGTAGTTACCATTAGATTATTAAGAAAAAAATGTTCATATGTACAAGAGTCTTCTGTTTTTATGAGTGCTTCTGCATTCTGTTCTTTTTTGCAACTTAAAGTCTTTATCCTCTCCTCTTTTATGTTATTCTTGTCAAAGATTATTCTTGTTTTTATTTTAATTATCATTTTGATTTGTTTTGTTCTTTGTTGTCTGGTTGAGTAACACCCTTGAGTATTTTCTGCATTTCAGGTTTTCTGGTGATAAGTTTTCTCAGCTTCTGTATGTCTGAAAAAGTTTTTATTTCTCCCTCATATTTGAAGAATAACTTTGATGGTTGTAGTTTTCTTGGCTGGTAATATATATCTTTATAGTACTTCAAATTTTGAGTCCACTATCTTCTTGCTTGCAGAGGTTCTGCTGAGAAGTGTGATGATAATGTAATAGAATTTTCTTTTTATGTTATGATATTCCTTTCCCTGGCTTCTTTGAAGATTCTTTTATAAAAATTGATTTTTGAACACTTTTTAATGATATACCTTAAACTAGGTGGGTTTGGGTTGAGGTATCTCAGCGTTCTGTTGCCGCTTGACTTTGAGACTCTAACTTTATTTACAGGCTTGGAAAATTCTCATTTTTATTGGTTTAAACAGACTCACCATTTCTTTCTCACTTTATTCTTTTTATATACCCATTATATTTACATTGCTATTTCTGATGAAGTCAGATAATTTATGTATAGCTCTCTCATTATTTTTAATTTGTCTTTCTTCTCTTCTATCTGTAGTATCTCTAGTTGCTTTGCCTTGATATTTATTTTTCTCTCATTCTGGTTTGTTCTTTTATCAAAACTTGCTATCTCAGTTTCCAATTCATGTATTGAGTTCAGCTGTGTTTTGATAGTTTCAATCTCCTTGGTGAGCTCATTAAGTTGTCTATTGTGGTTTTCTTACAGCTCTTTCAGTATTTTCAGAACATCAATTTTGAATTCTCTATTATTTAGCTCTAAGGGTTCTATGTGATTGAGATTATTTTCTTCAGAATTTTTATTTTCCCTCTGAACAACATCTCCATCTTGTGTAGTTATTGTACTTTATTTCTTCTTCTTTAGTGACATTTGAGGGTAGAAATTTTAAAAACCCTAATTAAAAAAAAACGCCCTAAAATAAAAAATTAAAATTGGAAATTACAAATATTTTTGAAATAATACAAGTAGAAAAGGTAAATCATAAGAAAAAATATCAGGAACCAATATAAAATTTGAAAACAAATACACATCCACAGAAATAAAAAATAAAATATTCTAAAATAAGTAAATATAAAATTTCAAATGAAAAATGGATAAAAACTCAGAATAAAATAAAGAAGAAAAATTAAAAAATAATTTAGTTGTAAAAGGCTACTGATATCTTCCAGGAGATGTTGCTGTATTTTAGGTCAGTGAAATTTTTAGCCTGTTCTATGCTGAGATGTTGCTTTCATAATAATGTTGGATGGACAACAATCGTGTTGGTGGTTGTGTTGTGTAGTGAGTGCTTTTATTTTTTTTAATCAATTTTAATTTATTGTGTTTAAATGGACTCAAGCATCCCATCAAATATATCTCCCTCACCCCGCACTCCATGTCCCCTGCACATCTCCCTTATCTCACTCCCCTCAACAACCTCCCCCCTTCCCTCTAGAATTTGTCATCTTGCTATCTATAGCTATGTATTATGTACATATAATTTCACTGATCCCTTTACCTTCTCTGAACCCATCCCCTCACTCCCCCTCTCTCTGACCATTGCCCCTCTGGTCCCTGTCATCTCCCCTCTACCTTTATTTTATTCCTTAATTTACTTTGTTCATTAGATTCCACATATACGTGAGAACATATGATATTTGTCTTTCTCTGTCTGGCTTATTTCACTTAGCATAATAATCTCCAGGTCCAAAAGGTTAGATTTTCTTCTTTTTCACGGCCGCATAGTATTCCATTGTGTATATATTCCACAGCTTTTTAATCCACTCATCCTCTGATGATCACTTGGGCTGTTTCCAGATCTTGGCTATTGTAAACAGTGCTGAAATAAACATAGGGGTGCATATCTTCTTTTGAATCATTGATTTGGTGTTCTTATTATATATTATGAAAAGTGGGATAGCTGGGTCAAAAGGTAGTACCGTTTTTAATTTTTTGAGAAAATGTCATACTGTTTGCAACAGTGGTTGCACAAGTCTGCATTCCCCCCAGAGTGCAGTAGGTTTCCCTTTACTTCATACCCTTGCGAGCATTTATTATGTGATATATTGTTAGTGAGTGCCATTCTGACAAGTGTGAGGTGGTATCTCATTGTGCTTAGTTTGCATTTCTCTAATGATTTGTACTGTTGAACATTTTTTCATAAACCTATTGGCAATTTGTATGTCCTCTTTGGAGAAGTGTCCGTTCAGTTCTTTTTTGCATTTTTTAATTGGATTGCTTACCTTCTTCATGTTGAATTTTAAAAGTTCTATCTAAATATTGGTTATTAATTCTTTATCAGATATATTGGGGAATATGTTCTCCCATTGAGTGAGTTGTCTTTTTATTTTGTTAATAGTGTCTTTTGCTGTGCAAAAGCTTTTTAATTGATATAGTCCATTTGCTCATCCTGGTTTTTATTTCAGTGGCCCATAGAGATAAATCAGCAAAGATGTTAGGGAGATGTTGGACAGTTTACTTCCTATGGTTTCTTCCAAGATGTTTCTGGTTTTACAACTCAAATTTAAGTCTTTTATCCATTTTGAGTTTATATTTGTGTATGGTATAAGTGGCTGATTTGGTTTCATTTTTTTTTTCTTTTGCAGGTACCTGACCAATGATCCCAACACCACTTTTTAAAGAAACTCTTTTCTACATTTTATGCCTTTACCTTCTTTGTTCAATATTAATTGACCATAAAGATGTGTGTTTATTTCTAGGTTTTCTGCTCTGTTTCATTGATCTGTATGCTTTTTCTTATGCCAGCACCAAGCTGTTTTGAATATATCAATAGTAGCCTTGTACTGTAACTTGATATCAGGGAGTGTGATACCTCCGACTTTATTTTTCTTTTTCAAGATTGCTGAGGTTATTTGTGTTCTTTTTTGTCTTCGTATAAATATTTGAAATATTTGTTCTATATCTTTGAAGTATGTCATTGGTATTTTAATAGATACTGCACTGAACTTATAGACTGCTTTGGGTAATATAAACATTTTAATGATGTTTATTCTTTCTGTCCATGAATACGGTATATGTACCCACTTGATTGTATTCTCCTTGATTTATTTTATCAATGTCTTATAATTTTTGGAGTACAACTCTTTATCTCCTAGGTTAAATTTACTCTGAAGTACCTTAATTTTTTTGTTGCAGTAGTGAAGGGTAATTGTTTCCTTAATTTCTTTTCCAGACAGTTTATTGCTGGTGTATACAAAATGCCACTGATTTCTGAGTATTAATTTTATATCGTGCCACCTTGCCAAATTTATTGATTAGGTTGAGAAGTTTTTTGACTGACACTTTAGGATTTGCTATGTACAGTATCAGACTTCAGCAAATAACGAAAGTTTTACTTCTTTTCCAATTTAGCTGACTTTTATTTCTTCTTTTTGTCTGATTGCTGTGGCTATGACTTTCAGGACTATGTTGAATAAGAGTGGTGAAAGAGGCCAGCCCTGCCTTGTGACTGATCTTAAGGGGATTATTTTAATTTTTGCCCATTGAGTATGATATTGGCTGTGGGGATATCATAGATGGTCTTTTATGTTAAGGTATGTTCCCTCTATTCCCTCTTTGTGAGAGTTTTTATCATAAATTGGTGCTGGATTTTATTAAGTGTTTTTCTGCATCCATTGATATTATCATGTGCTTTCTATCCTTCCTTTTGTTTATGTGATAAATCACATTGACTGATTTGCAAATATGGTACCTGCCTTACCTCCCAAGTGTAAATCCCACTTGATCATGATGTATAATAGTTTTCATGTATTGCTGGATTTGGTTTGCTAATATTTTGTAATAAATCTACATCAGGGATATTGGCCTATACTTTTCTTTCTCTGTAGTGTCTTTACCTGGTTTTGAAATGAGGATGTGCTTGCCTCAAAAAAGAAGTTTGGAACTCTTCCCTCCCCTTGAATTTTTTGAAATAGCTTGAGAAGGATAGGTGTTTGTTCTTCTCTGAATAGTTGGTAAAATTTGCCTCTGTAGCCATCTGGCTCAGGACTTGTGTTTGTTGGGAGTTTATTGATAACTGCTTCAATTTCATTTGTTATTATCAGCCTGTTTAGGTTTTCTGATTCTTCCAGATTGATTTTTGGAAGATTATATGTTTCAAGGAATTTATCCATTTCACCTAGGTCGTCCAATTTTTTGGTATACAGATCTTCATCGCATTTTCTTTCAATCCTTTGTACTTCTGTGGTGTCAGTTGTTACTTCTCCACTTTTATTTTTAAATATATTTATTTGCATTCTCTTCTTTTTTCTTGGTCAATCTGGTTAAGCTTTCATCAATATTGTTTACATTTTCAAAGAACCAGCTCTTGGTTTTCTTGATCATCTGTACTTTTTTTAAGCTTCTATGACATTTATTTTTGCTCTGATCTTGATTGTTTTCTTTTTTTTTTTACTTCCTCTTGGTTTTATTTGTTGTTCTTTTTTTTAGTTCTTTTAATTGCAGGGTTATGTTGTTTAGTTGAGCTTTTTCTTGCTTCGTAATGTATGAGTGTAGTGCTATACTCTTCCCTCTTAAAACTGCTTTGCTAAATCCTTAGATTTTATGTTGTTGTATGTTTATTTTTATTTGTTTCAAGAAAATTCTTTTTATTTCTTCCTGGATCTCATTGTTAACCCATTCATTATTTAATAACCTGCTATTTATCCTTCAAGTGTTTTTCAGTTTTTCTATTGTAGTTGATTTCCAGTTTCATGCCTTAGTGTCCAGAGAAGATGCTTGATATGATATCAAACTTCTTAAGCTTCTTAAGACTTGTTTTGTGTCCTAACATGTGGTCTGTCCTAGAGAATGTACCATGATCACTTGAAAAGAATGTATATTCTGCTGCTTTGGGAAGAAAGGTTCTGAAGATATCTATTGAATTCAGTTGATCTGTTGTGTCATTTAAGGCCGTTGTTTCTTTGTTAATTTTCTTTCTTGAGGATCTACCCCTTGAGGTTAGTGGGGTATTAATATCACCAACTATTATGGTATTGCTGTTGATGTTGCCCTTTATGTGCTTCAATATTTTCTTTATTTATTTTGGTGCTGCTATATTAGATGCACAAATATTTACAATGTTTATATCTTTTTCTTGCAGCAGTGACTTTATCATTAGATAGTGACCTTTCCTTCTTCCAATGGCCCTTTTTTAAGTATATTTTGTCAGATATAAGTATTGCTATCCCAGCTTTTTTTTTCTTATTTGAGTGAAATATTTTTTCCCATCTTTTCACTTTCAGTTTATGTGTTATCTTTTTTTTTGAAGTGGGTCTCTTGTAGACACCATTTATACAGGTCTTGTTTTTTTATTCACACAGCTACCTTATGTCTTTTGATTGGAGCATTTAATCCATTTACATTTAAGGTTATGTTTGATATATAGTTATTTATTGTCATTTTATTGTTCTTTAAATTTGTATTCTTTTTTTCCTAGATTTCTTTACTTTGTTCTGTTTACGGCAGGCCCCTTAACATTACTTGCAAAATTGGTTTGGTTGTAATGTTTCTTGAGTTTTTTTTATGTTTCTTTGTTTGTTTTTGTGGGAAGCTTTTTATTTCTCTTTTAATTATAAACAAAAGCCTTGCTGGTTAAAGAAATTTTGGTTGTAGATTCTTGTTTTGCATTATTTTGAGTATTTCTTGACAATCCCTTCTGGCCTCAAGTGTTTCTGTTGAGAATTCAGATATCATTCTTATGTGGATAGCTAACTGCTTTTTCTTGCAGCTTTTAGTATTCTTTCTTTGTCTCTTAACCTTGACACTTTAATTGTAATGTATCTTGCTGTAAGCCTCTTGGGTTCCTTTTTAATGGGACTCTCTTTGCTTCCTGAACTTATGTGAGTTTTTCCTTTAGGGAAGTTTTCAGCTATAACTTTTTCAAACAGGTTCTCTATTTCTTGTTCTCTTTCTTCTCTTTCAGGAACCTCTATGATGCAGATGTTGTTTCTCAATGTTGTCACAGAGCTCTCCTAGAGTTTCCTCTGACTTTTTGAGCCTCCTTTCTTTTTGCTGCTCTGCTTCTGTGCTTTTATTTATCTTGTCCCCTAATTCGCTAATTGAGTCCTCAGCTTCATGCAGCCTACTGTTAATTCCTTCTAGTGTGTGGTCTTCAGTTCTGATATTGTATTTGTCATTTCTGACTGACTCTTTTTTATGGGTAGTGGGTGTGGCTTTCCCCTTACCCTCAGTTGTCATTGTGTCCAGACTTTTTTTCAGCCCTCAGATGGGTGTGGCCACAAAAGTCCAGTGTGTGTGGCCTCTAGATTCAGTGGTTTGGTCCTCTGGCTGGCGCCTGCTGCAGCTCTTGCCACCTCAGGTGCACTTCTGCGACCACCATGGGTGCACCTCTTCTGCCACTGCGGGTGCTCGGGCACAGCCACCTCTGCTGCCGCTGCAGGGACATGAACTCTGCCACCACAGGCACGCAGACACAGCCACTGCTTCTGTGGCCGGTACCAGGCCTGCCCGCCCTCTGACAAGTACTCAAGCAGGGGCAGTGTAGCCCAGACCTCAGCATCAAAACCTGTGTCCCTGATGTGCCCTCTGCTTCAGAATGACTCTTTCCTCTGACTGAAACAGGAGAGCCTCCGGTGTGCATGGTAATTGCTTCCCTTTGTTGGTTTTGTTTTTCCCAGGAAAATCACCACTTTAGTACTGAGAAATGACTCAGAACCAGGGTGGCCTTTCCCCACAGTGTCTCTCCCTTGGCTTTCGAGTTTAAACTCTCGTTTCCCAACTCCAGTCCTCACAGCTCTCCCCACACCATAGCCTCAAGTAAATGTCTGTAAATAAGGTGTTCTTTACGGTCCTTTAAGATGGCACCTGGGTCCGAGGGTTCAGTCTGTTTCTTAAAAACAGTAATCTGGCTCTTTTCTCAGCTAAATACTGTCCTTATGCCTCTTCTAGTCTCTGGGGCTCTAGGCTGAGGCCTTGAACCTGGCGCTGAAGATCCACACTTATCAGGGCAACCCACCCATTCATTGTAAGAGTCCCACTGGGTGGCTGCTCGCTCCTGAGTGTGGCAGCATTTCTGCATCTCCACCCTTTCTACCAGTCCCTGTGTGGCTTCATTGGTGATCCTTGGTTATAGATTCCTCCTAGTTTAGTCCAAAGTTAGTTTCTCAAGATCATTGTTCTTAAGTTGTATTCCAATTTGGTTCTGGGTGATGGCAGTTGGAACATCTTCCTACTCCATCACCATCGTTTTCTACAGTGAGAGCTTTTCAGATTTAGTTTTCTACTTACAAGTATCTAGAAATGGTGATCTCTAGCATCTGGGAACTGCTTACCATGTCCCAAAAGACCAGGGGACCAGATTCAGAGGACCACTGTCCTTCAGTGAATGTATTTTATCTTTCCACCTTCCCTGTTTTTAACCTACTCCTCTTTTAATCCATTCAGAGCACTGATTTTTTAGGTGTGCATGTGAGCCTTGCTGGGGTCCCTTGACTGCTTCATAGTTATTCAATTTCTTAAAATTTTAAGGGAGAAATCAGTATTACTCACACTAATATATCACTGACATCATTCACTTTTAAATATTTTTAATTTGCATGGAATATTGTTTTCATCCCTTCACTTTTAGTTCATATGTATCTTTTGTTTTAAATAGTTCTCTTGTAGACATTATTCATGTGTTATTTTGTCGGTGTTGTTGTTCAGATCTCCTCTGTATTTTGGTTGGAGCACTTGCTTTATTTAAATAATGGGTATTATTGATATGTTCTTATTTATTGCCATTTTATTCTTTAAACATATAATTCTATTTGTATAGATGTGTTTTATTTTATTATAGCACACCTTTAACTTTTTTTGCTTCTAAAATTGTGTGACAGTTTTTTCACATGGTTAAGGATGTTTGCAGGTATAAATCCTTCAAATAGATTCTTTATGCTTTATTTCTTGCATTCTTCAAGTTCCTCTCTTATGCAGATGTTATTTTGCTTGATGTGGTCACAGAAGTCTTTTTGACTTTTGTCTGCCTCCTGTAATAATTTTGTGTGTTTTTTTGTTTTGCTTTGTTTAGTTTTGTTTGTTTTTTTGCTTCTTGTTTTATGCTTATCTTTATAGTGTTTTATAAATCACAGTTATAATCTTGCAACTGATGATTCCTTCTGGTGTACCATTTTTCATGAAATATGTTGGCCGTGTGTGTATGTGTGTGTGTGTGTGTGTGTGTGTGTATGGTTTCAATGTCTTTTTAATTTTTTAAAAGTGAGAGGAAGTAAGATAGTGAAGCAGTTTCCTTCATATGTCTCATCTGAGATATACCTGGCAAACATGTCTGGGGTCAATGCATGAATTAACTGAGTTTTTTTTACAGCCTGAGGCTGAGTAAACAAGAAAGCTATTCCCCGCACCCATAGCCATGACTCAAATCAAACCTGTCACCAGCTGTGAGAGGGAAGGTAGGAGTGGGAGGGAAGCAGATGATCATTTTTCTTATGTGCCCTGACTGGAAAAAAAAAAAACACCCAGGATTTTATGCAGTAGGCCATGATCTATCCACGGAACAAACTAATCAGGACCACAATGTTTTTGATTATCATGACTAGTCTAGCCTACAAGGTATCTTCCCCCAAATCTCCAAAACATTGGTATATAAAAACACAAGCACTTCGGCCCTGGCCGGTAGGCTCAGTGGTGGAGCGTCGGCCTGGCGTGAAGAATTCCCAGGTTCGATTCCTGGCCAGGGCACACAGGAGAGGCGCCCACCTGCTTCTCCACCCCTCCCCTCTCTTCCTCTCTGTCTCTCTCTTCCCCTCCCACAGGCAGCCAGGCTCCATTGGAGCAAAGATGGCCCGGGTGCTGGGAATGGCTCCTTGGCCTCTGCCTCAGGCGCTGGAGTGGCTCTGGTTGCGACAGAGCGACGCCCCGGAGGGGCAGAGCATCGCCCCTTGGTGGGTAGAGCGTCGCCCCCTGGTGGGTGCCTGCAGGAGTCTGTCTTACTGTCTCTCCCTGTTTCCAGCTTCAGAAAAAAACAAAACAAAACAAAAAACCCCAAACAAAACGCAAGCACTTCTATATTCACCACATACAGCATACTCAAAGAGGCCAACATCTGGAGACAACCAAAGTATTCTTTGCTAGATAATTGGAGAAAAAATATTTTTGTGTACAAAATAGAATACTATATATACACAATAGAATATATACACAATAGAATACTACTCAGCATTTAGAAATAGTGCCATATTGCCATTTTCGACAACATAGATGGACCTTGAGAACATTACACTAAGTGAAATAAGTAAAACAGAAAAATGATAAGAATTATATAATTTCACATAGGTGAGATATTGAACTGAAACTAATGAACATAGATAAAAGTAAAGTAGTAACTGGGAGCCGTTGTTGTGGTTAAGGGTTGGTGACAGGGAAGTAAAAAGGAATAAATATACAGTGATGGAAAATTATTTGATATGACTGATGAATACACACAAAATCAACAGATTAAATGCTGTATAAACGTTTACCTAAAACTTATGTACTGTTATTGATTAATGTCACCTAGCTAACTAATCTTAAAAACAAAATAAAAAATAAAATGGTGAAAGTTTATATGTAATCAAATTTAACAATCTAGAATAAATAAGTATGTTTCTGGAATTATCCAAGCTTTTTAGAATGAATCACAAAAAAGTGGAAAACTTAAATAGACAAATAAGCAGAGAGGAAAGAGAAACAGCTATGAAAAATTTACCCAAAAATAAAAGTCCAAGGCATGAAGGCTACACTAGTGATTTCCACCAAACAGAAAAGATTTGGTTCCTATCCTTCTGAAAGTCTTTCAAAAATTACAAGATGAAGAAATACTCCCTAATAAATTGTGTAAGCCCAAAATAACTTGACACCCAAACCTGGCAAAGGCAACACACAGAAAAGCTTTCATAGACTAAGACTCTCTCTAATGAATACAGATTCAAAAATCCTAAACAAAATACTAGAAAATAAAATACAACAATACATTTAAAAAATAACACACCACTATTAATTAAGATTTAATCCAGAAGCACAAGGATGGTTTAACATATGTGTATCAATCAACAAAACACACTGCCTGAACAAAACAAAAAAAGTCACAAGAGCCTATCAATAGATGCATAAAAGACAATTTTATAAGTCATAACATCCATTATTATTTGCACCACTCGATAAAATGAGTACCGAAAAAAGTACCTCAACATAATAAAGGCCTTATGTGAAAAAACACCACCTAATATCATACAAAATGATGAGTAAAATGAAGGCATTTCCTCTAAAATCAGGAATGAGACAAGGTTGCACACTCTAAACTCTCTTTTTCAGCATAGTTTTGAAAGTTTTAGCCAAAGCAATCGGGAAAGAGAAAGAAATAAAAGGTTTTCATATCAGAAAAAAAGAGTATAAGTATCACTTTTTGGAGATGACATGATTCGGTATATATTAAATCCAAAAGATTCTACCACAACATTATTACAAACAATAAATCAATACTCTGAAGTCAGAGTAATAAAGTCAATACACAAATGCTTACTGTTTTTCTAAACACCAATAACAAAATTTCAAAGAAATAACCTAAAAATATTTTTTACAATTGCAGCAACATAAACATAAAACATTTAGGATTAAACTTAACAAAGCAGGTGAAGGACCTTAATAGTGAAAACAATAAAGCATTATTAAAATATGTCATTTGTTTCCCATTCCTCACACCGTACATGCCTTGTTGTAAAGAAAATAACTAGTTGGACACCACATGGAGTGCACCAAGTGGCCTAGAAGAGACTGCCACACAGTCCTCCATACAGGTTCCATGACATGGCCACAACCCCAGTCTTTATGAGTATTTATTGATGCACACAAATAGAAGTAGAGATGAGAATGAGGAAATCAGGAAGCAAAGATAAGAATAAGGAAATCAGGAAGGGAAACATTTTTAGAGCAGACAAAAGAGCAAGTTAGTAGCTCAAAAGTTTGCACCTAGTGCTTCATCAAAATTGCTAATTCTCACCCTATTGTGCTGCTTTGAGCACAGTGTTGCCTTCAGTACTTCTGTCAATAAGGCCATGGTGGCATTTGCCTCATGGATCTGAACTCTGTCCCTTTTCTATGTTCTTACTTATGGCCTCTATAAAAGAAATAAAAAAGAGACAATGATATAAAAACTATATCATGTTCCTAAGTTAAAAAAATCAACAGTTGTAAATTGGCCATATTACCTAAGGAATATACAAGTTTAATGCAACCCCCATTAAAATTCCAATCTCATTTTTTTTAAAAAGAATTAGAATAAATAATATCCAGATTGGTTTAAAACCATAAAATTAATTAAAATAGCCCAAGCAATGCTGAAAAATAAGAATAGAGCTGGAAGTATTACACTCCCTGACTTCAAATTATACAAGAACCACAATAATCAAAATAGCATGATATTGTCAGAAAAACAGACACAATGACCAATAAAGCACAATCAAGAGCACAGAAATAAGATCACACACATGAACACACACAAGTGCGCATGCACACACACACACACACACACACACACACACACACACACAGAGAGAGAAAAATAACATTACACAAAGGACCCATGCTCTTTTTGGTGACTGTAACTCTATAGTACAATTTGAACTCAGGTCATGTTATACCTCAGGCTTCATTCTTCATTCTCAGTTAAAAAATGACATTGGCATTCTTTTGCTTTTAAGAAAAAGGGGAGGAGATAGCGAAGCAGACTCGCGTATGCACCCTGATTAAAATCCACCCGCAAATACACACTGGGGCTGATGCTTGAGTGCTGAGCAATTTTTAGTGTCTGAGGTTAATGCACTTTAATTGAAGTATAACATCTCCAAGCTTACACCAACTGAGCCACTGCCTGTGGGAAAAGAAGAGGGAAAAAAGGGGGAGAGAGAGGAAGGAGTGAATCAAATGGTCAATTTTCCTGTGTGCCCTGACCAAAAATCAAACCAGAGGTGTCCATAAACGAGGCCAACAGACTATCTGCCATGTCACTGCCAGGGCCTACCATGAAATTTCCTTGGAGATTGCATTAAATTTGTATATCGCTTTGGGTAATATGGCTATTTTAATTATGTTGATTCTTCCAATCCATGAGGATGGAATATGTTTCTAATTTATTGTGTCTTTTCAATTTTTTTCTTTTTAGTTTATTGTTTGAAGTTTCATTGTTGACATATAGAAAAACAATAAACCCTTGTATATTGATGGTGTATAGTGAACCTTTACTGTCTTGGTTTATTGTTTCTAGTAGGTTTTTGGTGGACTGTCTGGGATTTTTTATATATGGACCATGTCACCTTCCAAACCTAATATCTTTACTCCTTGGTACGGTACCTTATGTTTCTTTCTCGTGCCTGATTGCTCTGGCTAAAACTCCTAAAACTATGTTGAGTAAGAGTGGAGAAACAAGTAGTTTTGTCTTGCTCCTAATTTTATGATATTAGCTGATAATTTTTCATATCTAGCTTTTATTATGTGAGGTATCTTATTTCTATTCCCACTTTATTCAGTGTTTTAAACATAAATGGATGTTATATCTTATCAAATATCTTTTCTGTATGTACTGATAGAATTATGAGTTTTCTTCTTTTCTCTGTTGTTGTGGTATACTATGTTTATCAGTTTATGTATTTTGAACCATTCTGGTGTGCTGGAAGAAATCCAACTTGATCAGGGTGTATTTTTTTAATGTATTGTTTTATTAGATTTTCTAGTATTTTATTTAGGATATTTGTATCTGTATTCATTAGAAATATTGGTATGTAGTTTTCTTTTTAGTTATCTTTCCCATGTTTTGGCATCAGGATTAATCTTGCAAAATATGATAGGGAGTACTGTGTTCTCTTTGAAGTGTTTTGAAAAATTTTGAGAAGGATATGTACAAAACCTCTCTGTAATGTTTGGTAGAACTTACTAGTTTAGCCATGTGTCCATGGTGGGTATTTTTGTTTGTTTGTTTGTTTGTTTGTTATGAGCGGGTTGGTTTTGGATGGTTCTTTTATTTCCTTTCCTCTTATAAGTTTTGTTTTAGCTTTTCACATTTTTATGACTCATCTTAGAAGAATATAGAGTTCTAGGAACTATCCAGTTTTTTCTATATTATTAAATTTGGTGATATAACATGCACTCTACACAGGGGCCTGTCTATAATCCAAAGCACTCTTTTGGCACTATAAACTGTTATCTTGACTTTTTTTCTCTATTCTTTATTATGCTGTCTGAACTTCTGTGGATATTCTACAACTACTAATTTGTAGTGCTTAATATCTTCACCTTCTTCACCTAGCTGTACCACCCTTTTGCCTTCTGACAATTATCTGTCTTTTTTTGGTAGTTAATTTGTTTTTATATTTTTCTTGCCTATTCATTTCAATCACCATATTCCAAGTACAAGTAAGGTAATATATTACTTGTCTTACTTTTATTGTCTTAGTGTACTTAGTATAATACTCTTCAGGTTCATCCATTTTTAAATTTTACATCCCTTTAGTATTCCATTGTGTAAATGTATCACAGCATTTTTATCTACTTATCTTTTAATGGACATTTGGGTTACTTCCTAATGTTGGCTACATTGAATTATGCTGCAGGTAAACCTAGGGAGCACATATTTTATAAAATAGTGTTTTAGATATTTTAGTATAGATTCCCAAATTAAATCACAAGGTCACAAAGCATTTTCATTTTTAATTTTAGAAAAACGGCCATACTGTTTTCTATAGTAAGAACATCAATCCAGATCTCAACAAGCTGTGCACAAGAATTCCCTTCTCTCCACATTCTCATTGACACTCATTTGTTTATTTATTTATTTATTAACTGGCATAACTTTAATTGACAAAATTATACAGGACTCAAGTATACAACTCAACAAATCATCAAATCATCGGCACGCTGCCTTGTGCA
This sequence comes from Saccopteryx leptura, assembly GCF_036850995.1. NCBI lineage: Eukaryota > Metazoa > Chordata > Mammalia > Chiroptera > Emballonuridae > Saccopteryx > Saccopteryx leptura. The sequence continues at coordinate 817,867 of NW_027095703.1, forward strand.
TTCACTACTACTATGTATATATGTGTGTGTGTATATATATATTTTTTTCTGGCCAATCTCTTTTCCTTTTTAAATCCAACTTCTAAGAACCCTCTGCTATGATGACTGACAGTCTACTTTTTGTACTTAGGCTTCTGATACTATCTTGCCTACTTTGACTTTTAAATTGTTCTAAAATAACAATTGCTTATAAAAAGAATTTCTACAGAACACAATCAATTAAATACTGTATTTTAATATCCCCTAAACCAGAGGTAGAATTTTATTATACTTAATGGACTATATTTACCTGGATAGCATTTCTGTGAATATTCAATTGCATAATGGAATAATAACCTTTGCTGTATTCCTTTAGGGAAAAATGGTTTTGATGACTGAAACTTCAAAATTGAAGACAGTGTTTGGAGAGCTTGATGAAGAAAGCAGAGGTGAAACGCCATCTTTAAAAAAAGAAACAGTTGTTAACAAAATAAAATTTTCCTTTACCATTCTCTTTTCAACTATTCTCTACTGTGGTGAGGCTGCCTCTGCTTTGTATATGTTTGATATTTATCGAAAGAATAATGATATATTCTGGATGTCATTTACCATTGGCTTTATTATTGTGGGATCAGTTTTGGATCAAGTTACCCTTATGTTTTTCCACCAAGACTTACCTAGAAATGAGGCTGTTCTACTTTTGGGGCATTTTTTGTTATTAGGACCTATAGTGAGGTAAGTGCTATTAAATGTATTTTATTTATTCACTGTTTCATTAGCTACGAAACAAAATATAAACAAACATCAATTTTAAAACTATAGTAGTTGATAGTTTTAAAAATACAAAGAGAAGCTGAAAATATTGCTTTTAAAAATATATATCATATACCAGTTTTGTTTTGTTTTTAATGAGAGGTGGGGAGGCAGAGAGACAAATGCTCAAATGTGCCCAGACCGGGGTCGTTCCAGCAAGCTCCCTGCGGGGTGATTCTCTGCCCATCTGCAGCGGTTGCACTGTTGCTCAGCAACTGAGCTATCTTAGTACCCATGGTGAGGCCATGAAGCCATCCTCAGTGCATTGGTTCAACTTGCTTCAAGTGAGCCATGGGTGTGACAGGGGAAAAGAGATCTAGAGAAAGAGAAGTGAGAGAGGGAGGGGTACAGAAGCAGATGTTTGCTTCCTCTATGTGCCCCAATGAGGAATCAAACCTCAGAAATCTATGCACCTCCAAATACTCTCCCCCACGAACAACTTCAATTATAACATAAGCCTCAGTTTTATTTACCACCTATGTGTGAAATCATATAGTTCTTATCTCTCTGTGATTTACTTATTTCATAGTATATTGCTTTCAAGTTTCAACTATGTTGTTCTAATGCCATTATTTTTTATGGATGAGTAGTATTCCAATGCGCATATATATATGTTATTAATGTATTTTATTTATTCACTGTTTCATATATATATATATATATATATATATATATATTACAACTTGCATATTTAATCTTCTATTGAGGGGCACTTTGGTTGTTTTCATGTCTGTCCACAGTGAATAATGCTGTGATGAACACAAAGATACACGTGTCTTTAAATACAGACATTTTCAAATTTGGATGGTAGATTCTTAAAATAGGAGTTGCTGGGTCATATGGCAATTTTATTTTTAATTTTTAGAGAAAACACTACAGAGGTAAGGCAGGGACAGACTCCTCATTGTACCCAGCAGGAATCCACCCAGCAAGCCCAATAGGTGATGATTCCTTTCCCATCTGGGCATTGCTGTGTTGCTCAGCACCCAAGACCTTCTTAGCAGTTGAGCCATGGGACCATCCTTTGAGCCAACATGCTCCAATTGAGACATGACTGCAGGAGCAGAAGAGAAAGAGAGAGAAAGGTAGAGAAAATGAGGAGAATGGAAAAGGGCACTTCTCCTGTATGCCCTGACCAGGACTTGAACCCAGGACATCCACATACCGGGCTGACATTCTAATACTGAGCCAGCCAGCCAGGATCCATACTTTCTTCAATAATGGTTGTACTAATTTGCATTTCCACCCTCTGTGAATTAGGTTTATCTTTTATCCACATCCTCTCCAACAGTTGTTATTATCTGTCTTGAAAATATCCAATCTAAGTGTGAAGTGGTGTTTTATTATAATTTTGATTTGCATTTCTCAAATAGCTAGTAAATATGAGCATCTTTTTACATACCCATTGACCATTTTTTGTCCTCTTTGGAGAAGTATCACTTCAAGTTCCCTCCCCATTTTATAATTGGATGGTTTGCTTGATGTTGCTGAGCTTTGTGAGCTTTTCTTTATATACTTTGGAAATTAATTTCTTGTCAGAGCTGTGGTTTGCAAATATCTCCTATGTAGTTGGCTGCGTTATTTGTCTTGTGTCAGTTTCTTTAGCTGTGCAGAAGGTATTTAGTTTAATATCACACCATTTATTTATTTTTGCCATTACTTCCCTTGCCTCTAGGGTCAAAATCATAAATTGTTCTCTATAATCAAGGTCCATGAGTTTAGTTCCAAAGTTTTCTTCTCTGTGATTTATTGTTTCAAGTCTTACCTTTAGGTCTTTGATCGATTTTAAATTAATTTTGCGTAGGGGGACTAACCTATATTTGAGTTTCCTTCTTTACTATATCGCTTTCCAATTTTCCCAGTACAAATTGTTAAAGAGGCTTTCTTTTCTCCATTGGATGTTTTGGCTCCTTTGACAAAAATGATTTGTCTATATACATATGTGGGTTTTTTTTCTAAGCTCTCGAGTCTGTTTCTCCTCCACGACTATGCTATTTTTATTACTGTGGCTCTAAATATAATTTGAGGTCAGATAAAAAATATCTCTGGCTTAAATCTTTTTCCTTAGGATTACTTTAGCTATACAGATATTTATGGATCCATATAAACCTGGTGAGTTTTTGTCAATTTCTTTAAAAATGACATTGGGATTTAAAGGTCATTGCATTACATTTATATACTGCTTTGAGTAATATGTCCATTTTTACTGTGTTGATTCTTTTAATCCAGGAACATGTAATATATTTTTATTTCATTGTGTCTGAATCATTCATTGTCTTTTAATAATGTTCTTTAGTTTTCAATATATAGGACTTTCCATTCTTTGTTAAGTTTACTCCTAGGTAAGTTTCTCAAATGTATAAGCAATAACATTTTTTGACTTTGTTTTCTGAAAGTTCACCATTAACATATAAAAGAGCAATAGAATTTTGTGTAAGGATTTCTATTTTGTTAATATGTTGTGGAGGGTTATTGTTTCTATTTTTTTTTTTTGGTGGGGTTTTTGGGGTTTTCTATATAAAGAATACTGTCTTTAGCAATAAATGATAGTTTTACTTATTATTTTCTGATATAGATGTTTTATATATATTTTTCTGGCCTGATGGCTGAGACTAAACTTTTCAGAACAATGTTGAATAAGAGTGGAGAAGGCAGTCTTGTCTTTTTCTTTTTCTTTTAGAGGAAAAGACCTAATTTGTTCACCATTTAATATATTAGGTGATGGCTAGTCATCTATGGTCTTTATCATTTTGCGGTGCTTTTCTTCCATTCTGATTTTGTTGAGTATTTTTATCACAAAGGGATGCTTTACTTTATCAAATGCCTTTTATGCATCTATTGATAAGATTATATGATATTTTCTTTGTTTTGTTGACATGGTGTATTACATTGATAGATTTACATATGTTGACTTATCCTTGTGCCTCTGGCACAAATCCTACTAGATCATATTGTGTTATTTTTTAACGTGTTGTTTTATTTGATTTGCTAGTTTTTGTTTAGGATTTTTGCATCTGTATTTATTAAAGATATTGGTCTATAGTTTTCTCTTTCCGCATTATCCTTGTCAGGTTTAGGTATGATGGTTATGTTAGCCTTATAAAATTGGTAAGAAGTATTAGCTCTTCTTTGATTCTTTGGAAGAGTTTAAAAAGTTAAAAAGTACCAATAAGTTTTTAAATATTATGTAGAATTCATTAGTAAAGCTATCTGGTCCTGAACTTTCAACTTTGGTGAGGTTTTTGTAGTTCTTTCTACTTCCTCCTTGCTTATAGCTCAATGTATGTTTTCCACTTGTTTGTGAATCAGTCTAGATAGATTGTATAGTTCTAAGAATATATTTATTTCCTCCAGGCTGTTTAATGTGGTGGCATATCACCTTTTATAGATAGTATTCTAATATAATTCTTTGCATAACTATGATGTCCATGGTATTGTCTCCTCTAACATTTTCAATGTTTTTATGAGTTCTTTTTCTTTGTTTATTGAGTGGTTTGTCAATTTTATTGATTCTTTATATTGTTATATTAATTATATTGGTATATTAAGTTTTTTGATGCATTTTTCTTTTTCATTTTATTTCTGCTCTCACTTTTACTATTTTCTTTCTTGTGAGTTTTGATTGCCTTTGTTCTTTTTTTTCTAGTTTTTAAAGTTGTAATGTTAGTTGTCTCTTCTGTTGTTTCTTGAGATAAGCCTGTAATGACATAAACTTTTCTCTTACGACTGCTTCCTCTGTGCCTAGAAATTATGATATATTGTGTTGTCCTTTTTTTTTGTTTGTATATATGTTTTGATCCCACTTTTATTTCTTTTTAGACCTCATCATTTTTTGAAGTATATTCTTTAATTTCTACTATTTTATAGGTTTCTTTACTTATTTTTACAGCTAAGTTCTAATTTCAAAACCTTGTGATTAATCTTCCTGAATTTGTTAATGTTAATTTTATGGTCTAACATATATCCTATTTTTGAGAATGTTTTATGCACACTAAAGAAGAATGTATAAATTGATGTTTTGAGATAAAATATTTTATAAATGTCTATTATGTCCATTTGGTCCAGAATATCATTTTAGGCCAATATTTCTTTATTGATATCCTTTTTAGATGTTCTATCTAAAGCAGACTTTTTGTGTTGAAATCTCCTAGTATAATTGTATTTGTCTGCTTGTATTTTTTGATTGGTTAGTAAATGTCATATATCTAGGTGCTCCCTGATTCTGTGCTTATATATATATATTAAGAACTGTTATGTCTTCCTGATATATCAATAATTTCTCCTTTATAATTATGCAATCTCCAATTTTTGGTTCTAGTTACCTTTGTGTTCTTGAAGTCAGCATGGTCAGATATAAATATCTCTACACCTACTTTTCTTTGAATATTGTTTGTTTGAAGAATCAGTCTTCAAACTTTCTCATTGAAACTGCTTTGCCCTAGAACCTTAAATGTGCCTCTTGAAGGCAGCAAATGTTTGTGTTTGGCATTTTTATTCAATCTGCTACTCATTGACTCTTTATTGGTGAGTTTAGTCCATTTACATTTAGAAATTATTGACACTGAAGTATTTACTATAGCTATTTTCTGTTTGTATTCTGGTAGCTCTGTGTTTTGTTTTATTCTTTACTTTTTGGTTTCTGTATTTTGTTTTTGTTTGGTTTTATTCCATACTTTTTAAAATTTTTTTTATTTTTATTTTTTACAGAGACAGAGTGAGAGTCAGAGGGATAGACAGGGACAGACAGACAGGAATGGAGACAGATGAGAAGCATTAATCATTAGTTTTTCATTGTGCATTGTGACTTCTTAGTTATTCATTGATTGCTTTCTCATATGTGCCTTGACTGTGGGCCTTCAGCAGACTGAGTAACCCCTTGCTGGAGCCAGTGACCCTGGGTTCAAGCTGGTGAGCTTTTTGCTCAAACCAGATTAGCCCTCGCTCAAGCTGGCGACCGCGGGGTCTCGAACCTGGGTCCTTCCACATCCCAGTCCAACGCTCTATCTACTGCACCACTGCCTGGTCAGGCTCTACATGTTTTTAAATTAAATTTTTATTTATTTGTTTCTAGACAGATAGCAGAAAGGAGAGAGAAGGCAAAGGAGCATAAAGCATCAACTTGCATATGTACCTTGACTAAGGAAACCCAGGCTATTTTTTTTTTTTTTTTTTTTTGGTATTTTATCAAAGTGAGAAGCAGGGAGGTCAGAGACAGCTTCCCACGTGTGCCTGACTGGGATTCTCTAAAAAGCCCACTAGGGGGTGATGCTCTGCCCATCTGGGACATGGCTGCATTGCTATCGAATCCATTCTAGGTTTTGAGGCAGAGACCATGGAACCATCCTCTTTGTACAAGTCAACTTTGCCCCAATGGTGCCTTGGCTGTGGAAAGGGAAGAGAGAGATAGAGAGAAAGAAGAAGGAGAAAGGTGGAGAAACAGATGGGCGCTTCTCCTGTGTACCCTGTCTGGGAATCAATCCTGGAATTTCCACATGCCAGGCTGACATTCTACCACTGAGACAACTGGCCAGGGACAAGCCCAGGTATTTGAACTGGTGTAATCTCACTGTTCCAGGTTGATTCTTTATTCACTGCACCACTACAAGTCAGGCAATTTTCCATTCTTATTGCCATCGTTTCTGCTTTTTTTAAGCTGTGTGTTTCATTAGTGGCTTTATTTCAGTTAGTTATGATTTTGTTAAAATAAAATATTCCCAGGTAGAAGAGATCTTTGTCTTACACATTCTTCTGAACCCTGTCCTCCTTTACAGATCTTTATTCTCTCTCTTTTATGTTATTTTTGTCACAAATTATCCTTATTTTTATTGTGACCTTATTGAAGGTTTTAATTAAAAATTTTATTTTTTCCTTTGTATCTGGTCAAATAACACCTTGTGTATTTCTCGAAGTGCATGTTTTCTGGTGATAAATTCCCTCAGTTTCTATAGGTATATAAAAGTTTTAATTTCAAAAAAAAAAAAAAAAAAAAAGCCTGACCTGTGGTGATGTAGAGGATAGAGCGTCGACCTGGAATGCTGAGTTCACCAGTTCAAAACCCTGGGCTTGCCTGGTCAAGGCACATATGGGAGTTGTTGCTTCCTGCTCCCCCCTCCCCTTCTCTCTCTCTCTTCTCTCTCATTTTAAATAAAAAAATTTAAAAAGTTTTTATTTCTTCTTTATATTTGTCAGCTAACATTAATGGATATAATATTCTTCACTGATAATTCTTTCTTTCAATACTTTGAAAGTTTGGGTTCATTCTCTACCGTTTTTTAAGTTTCAGCCGAAAATTCTGTTGATAACCAAATGGGCATTCATTTATGTGTTCTGTTTTTCTTTTCCCTAGCTGCCTTGAGGGTTCTTTCTTCATTACTGATTTTTGACAATTTTATTATAATGTGCCTTGGAGTAGGTCTGTTTGGGTTGCAGTAACTCAGCTTTCTCCTTTCTTCTTGGTTCTGAGACTCTTACCCTTTCCATAGGCTTGGGAAATTTTAACCAGTTATTTGTTTGAATAGGCTCTTCATTATCTTTTCCCTCTCTTTTTCTTCTCATATATTTATTATTCTTATATTGCTCTTTCTAATGCAGATAGACAATTCTTGTAGAGCTCTCTCAGTTTTTTCATTTATGAGTCTCTCTCCTCTTCTCTCTGTAGCATTTCTACTTGCCTCTTTGAAGTCATTACTTCTTTCCTCAATTGAGCTTGTTCTATTAGCTCAGTCTTTAATTCCTGTGTTGAGTACTTCATCTCTATTTGTGAAGTTTCAATTACTTTGGTTAGATATTTTATTGTTCATTAATTTGTTTTCTGAGCTTATTATGATGCCTAATGTTGCCTTCTCATAATTTATGAGGATTTTCAGAATATTAATTTGAAATTTTCTATCATTTAACTCCAAAGTTTTTATTTTATCAAGTTTTGTTTTTGTTTCCAAGACTTTTTCATTTCCTTTCTGCAGTAGATCTTGTCTTACATAGCCATGACACTCAATTTCTTTCTTGATGGCATTTGAGATTGCTATTTTTAAGAACCCTAACAAAAAACTACTTAATAATTAAAAGGAATATACAATAAAATATATAATCCTTAAAAAATTATGGCAAATAAAGAAAAATTACTGGAAAAATTATAGAAAGCAAAAAAATTATAAATAAAACACTGAAAAAGAATAAAAACTATAATAGTTTAAAAAAGAAAATTCAAAAATGAAAAAGAGGAAAATGTAGAAAAAATAAAAGAAGAAAAATGAAAAATATAAATAAATTTCAGTTTTAAGATTTTTCTTTAGTAAGTGTCACTTTTTTTTACAACTTTTAGCTCTGTGAATTTCTTGGGCTGTCTGCTCAGATGTTGCTGTCACAATGATGTAGTCTTGTTGGTGGGTAGAACATGTTGTGAGGGCTTTCTGGCATTAGCCTTCAGGCTTTAGTTTTACAGCTTCAACTCTCTGGCTGTATAGCTCTAAAAATGGTGACCTCAATATTTCAGGTGCTCCTTTCTGCATCTCAGTAGACTTGGAGACTGGATGTGGAGCATCTCTGTTCTTTTGGGGAGAGAAAGACTTTGAAGAGTTAGCTGTGGGCTTTGTCTCTGCCACTCTGATTACCATGAGTTGAAGGAGGTAGAATCTGGGAGGCTAAATAGTTGGAATTTATTTTTCTCTGTCTCTGCCATATGTGGTTTGCATCCAGACCGTGGGAACACTGGCCATGGCCCCGTGCTTTGGCCTCTCTGGTTTATCTCTACCCATCTTTCTCACTGCTCCTCCCAGCAGACTGAGGCCCAGTTACTGCAAGTTTCCATCTCTGTACACTTCAGACAGAATCCAGACAATCTGAGCTTCCCTTCTTCTTGTAGTTCACCAGAGAAAAAAATAACTCACTCAGGTTTGCCTCTTCTTCTCTCCAAAGCTTACTACTAATGCTTCTATCTTTTATATGCCTTTTCACCCTACCTCATTTTTATTATATTTGGTGCACGGAATTTTCAGGCACACATATGAACCTAGGTGGTATTTCTTTGCTGTATTATAGTTGTTAAATTTGTTAAAATTTCAAGGGAGAGATCAGGGATATCACTTATGCCACCACACTCTGACCTCATTTCTCCAGGAAAATTAATGTAACATGAATTATTTAAGAATATAAATGTATAGAAAATATTATAATATTATAGACCAAACTTAAAATAGTAGTTAGCTTTGAGAATACTGATTATCTTGTATGTTAACAAAGAAATGTGTAACTTATTATTAAAATTTTATAGATATGGATTTAAGTAATATATCTTAAGTTAACATTAGAGACACATAAAGACAATTAAAGTAAATGGTAAAATAACCTAAATAAATGATTAATCTAGTATTTGTTAATTATAGTTAGTAACATAATTTTAAATTTTACATATTCATGTAATAACAACATTTCACATGTTTCTACACATCTATCATTAAGAAATATTTATATTGGGTGTTACTTTATTCTAACAGGTGTATCCAGATGATTATAAATTACTACAGAGTGCTGAATATGCTTAAACAGGAAGAGAAAGAGACTCAAGTTGACATCAAACAAAAAAATATGATGATAGAAAGGGAGATTGTTTTTTCAACTCATGATACTTTTATGCAGTGCAAGGCTTTCAAGTGCATGGCAATCATTCAGGCCTTTCTTGGTTCTGTTCCACAGTTGATGCTTCAGTTATATATCACTTTCACTATAAGAGAATGGCCTTTGGAGAGAGGTAAGTTTGTTGTTTTAAGCAGAAAAATTAGCCCTGGCTGGCAGGCTCCCCAGTGAAGCCTTGACCCAGCATGTTGAAGTCTCAGGTTTGATCCTGGTCAGGACACACACAAGAAGTGGCCACCTACTTCTCCACCTCTACCCCTCATTTTCCCTCTGGCATCCATGGCTCAAATGGTTTGAGCAAAGTGGGACTGGGGCATTGAAGAGGGCTCCATGACTTCACCTCAGGCATTAAAATAGCTCAGTTGCCAAGCAATGAACTAGCGACCTCAGATGAGCAGAAGAACATCAACCGTAGATGGAGGTTGCCAGGTGGACTCTGGCTTTAGGATTCAGGGCAAAAATGGGAGTCTGCCTCCCTGCCTCCCACTTAAGTAAAAGAAATAAAGCTGAAAGTCCAAACTAAACAGACAATTAGGCCATGAAAATTTTTGAGACTAACTTGAGAAGTTTATTTCTAAAACGTGATTGTATGAAATTTCTGTAAAGTTGATCATCTGTAAATTTAAAAAGAAAAGTATAAGGATGTATATGATCTAGAGAAAATAATATAAACACATATGGCATCGATTTATTTTGGTTGATATGTTAGCTATTATGTAGATTAATATAATTTTTCTCTAAAATTTATGCTTTCTAAAAGTAACAATTCTAACAATGAGAATATTAAAATACAACAGTGTATTTATTTATAAAATTCTGTAAAAAATGATTTTTGTCTTGATTATTATTGCAATAATAAAGATCTATATAAGGATAAGATGAAATTCTCCTATACCAGTCGATTGAACTGTGTCAATTCTCTATTAACTTCATTGAACTTTAATTACGTAAGATTACATAAAATGCAGCACTGGGCAAACTGTGTTAAGTGTACATTCTGTCTGTGCAGTCATTATTAAAAATTTTTAAATTTTAACTTTTAAAATTTAGTTTATTAAGGTGAGATTGGTTAATAATATTATGTAGGTTCAAGTGTACGCTTTTGTGATGCATGATCTGTGTATCTTTTTATGCTTACCACCTAAAGTAAAATTATCTTCTGTCATATATTTGACTCCCTTTATGGTTTACTACCTCAAAATCTCTTCTCTTTGGCAACCTTAATACTGTTCTTTGTGTCTATAAGTTGCCATTTCTTTTTCCTGTTTGTTCAGTTGTTGCTTCAATTTTTTCTCCACATATAAGTAAAACTATATATTTCTTGCTGTTTCCATCTGGCTTATTTTGCTTAGTATAATACCTTCAAGGTCCATCAAGAAAATAGAAACAAAACTTACTGCTCTTGGTCTTAGAAAAGGTATTATGAATTTGATTCAAAAGGCAAGGGAATTAAAGCAAAAGTAAATGAATTGGACTTTATGCAAGAGATAAGAAACTGACAACAAAACCAAATAGTAACCAATATATTGGAAGAATATTTGCAAACCATAGATCCAACAAAGACAATATCCAAAAATATAGAAAGAACTAATACAGCTCAACACAAAAGAAAGAACCCATTCTTTTTAAAAAGGCAAAAGATCTGAAGACGCTTCTTCCAAGAAAAGTACAAATGACCTATGTTTATATGAAAAGATGCTTCACTTTACTAGCTATTATAAAAATGCAAATCAAACTACACTGCACTACAACTTTGTACCTGTTAAATAGTTAGAAAGTATTTTATATAAAATTAATAAGTTATATATGCTTTTAGGTATATTACTCTAATTACTTAGCTAGCTAGTTGAATAGAAGGTCTAGATAAAATGATTGTATATAAGTATACAGATTGATTAACTACACAAATAAAACAAAATCAAGACTTTTATTTAGAGTCTAAAAAGGAAATGCACAAAGAACATTTTAGAAGTGAATTAGAATTAGTAACTTTTTATTTTTTAATTGTCAGTTATTAATACAAACTTGAATAAAATATAATTGGAAAAGAATAATTTATAGTACATTATTATAAAAGTGACATTTGACATTGTCAGGTGTCATATTTGTGAATATATAGAGAATATTTATATTTATACAAATTATTAACTACTTAATTTTTAAAATAAAATCTGGACAGCAAAATAGGAACAGTTTTGTAACAATAATAATGAGGAAAAACTTTACCTCTCATAGTTAAAGTCCATCTTCAGACTAAAAATTATTTCTCAGAGAAAACGGTGACATGAGGACATTAAAACTGGAATTAAACCAATTCTATTTTTATGTATTTTACATCTTCATTATGTATTCTAAAACAGTGGTCCCCAACCTTTTATGGGCCACGGACTGGTTTAATGTCAGAAAATATTTTCACGGACCGGCCTTTAGGGTGGGATGGCTAACTGTATCACGTGACTGAGACAAGCATCAAGAGTGAATCTTAGAGGGATGTAACAGAGGGAATCTGGTCACGTTTTAAAAATAAAACATCATTCAGACTTAAATATAAATAAAATGGAAATAACGTAAGTAATTTATTCTTTCTCTGAAGACCGGGTGTTGGGGACCACTGTTCTAAAACATTATATTTAATTTTCAATGGCAAAAATCAATGATGGATAAATACCTAATACTATGCAACCACTACAAAGGGTGAGATAATTTTTTAATTTATATGTTTAAATGGAATGACATATAATGATAGCTAGTGACTAACTCTTTGAAAGAAAATAGAGTACATGTAAGTTAAATGTATTAGAATGAGTTCCTATTTGTGAACTTTTTTGGAATTTGCCTTCTGATTATCTTTCACGTTATTCTTGAAAACTCCACCTCAAAGTTACACTAGCTTCATACTTTGTAAATAGCACAGTTGCACAAGTTGAATCTCTACACATTGCATCTGCATTCATGTATACATTCCTTTACCAGCTAAATAATATTGGGCTAAGTTATTTTTTTATTTTTTTCCAATTATAGCTGGCATTCCATATTATATAAATTTCAGGTGTACAGCATAGTGGTTAGACATTTATGTAACTTACAAAGTAATCCCTCTGAGACATCAAATACCCAACTCAAAATATACATAGTTATTACAACATTATTGACTATAATTTTCTTGCTGTACCTTACATCCCCATGACTATGATTATTTTGTGTTGCCATTGGTTCATAAAATTATATATATTGGTTTAAATTGTATAATTTTATGATATTTATCTGTAATTTTCATCATGTACCTACCATCCAAAGTCAGTTATCCTTCCTATCATTCAATTTTTAAATTTTAGTTATTTTTATGTTTTTATGCTAGTTTAGGCAGACACACAGAGATAGAAGCATTCATTTGTTGTTCCACTTTAGTTGTGCATTCATTGGTCACTTCCTTTATGTGCCCTGACCGGGATCAAAACTGCAACCATAGAGTGCACTCACTGGCCAAGATCACATTAAAATTTTCAACAGTTTATTTTCGACCAACCTTGTTTTATTTAAATAATGTTAGGATACTTACTGTCTTTCAAGTTTCATGTTGAAAATTCTTCAAAGTATAAATGCAGTGTTATTCTATTTTCTAAATACTGTATAATTTGAATTTTAATTTCTTTTTTAATTCATGTCAGTAATGTGTATTTGTATTTTCTGTTCTAATTAATTATGTTTTTAGGATGTTTTCAGAGAAACCTGTGTGAATTACTATTTTATATATTGATATGACATGTATATATTTTTTAAAAGTTTAATGTTACTTTCAACTGAATTTAGTATAAAATTATTTAAAGAAACTTCAATTTTTATATAATTATATTTATATCAGTATTAAAATTAATTATATATGGAAAATTTTGTTTCTCATGGTATTTTTAATAAATGTATAGATCTAAATTTCCATATTATTGACTTCTCTAATATCTCTTATCATTTAGTTAGCAAAACCTTTCAGCTTAACCTCTAGAAATTTTTTAAAACTTTTAACCTGATAACTGATTTTTTTCTTTCCTTCTAACACCTTGGTCTAAAGCACATACTACGTATTAGGCTTGTATTTTGAATCTTTCTTTTATACTAAGTCTTTTGTACTGAACAATCATGTGCTTGGTGAATCAGACAATGTGATTCCCATTTCTTAACCCTCCTAATAGCATTCCACTTTGACTCAATTTGAACTGCCCTCTATCTCACACCTTATAGGGTCAGGTGAAGTCTATCTCTCTAATCAAATCTGGGTTAGTCGTGTGTGTTTATTATTTTACAAGGAGTGAATTTCATTAAAGTGAATATGTTTATTGTATTTCTGATTATAGAAAAATACTAAGTATTTTTCCCATGCCTGACCAGTGGTAACACAAAGAATAGAAAGTAGACCCAGAATATTGAGATCACTCATTGGAAACCCTGAGGTTGCCATTTTGAGCATGGTCTCAGTTGGCTTGGGCATGGACATGCCAGAGTGAGTGAAGGGCTGCCAGATTGAGCACAAGTTCACTGACACACTCTCAAGTTTGCTGCCTTAAGCCCAAAGTCATTGCCTTGAACAAGGGGTCACTAGCTCAGCTTGAATCCCTTGTTCAAGGCACATATGAAAAGCAATCAGGAACAACTTAAGAAAAAGAACTATGAGTTAATGTTTCTTATCTCTTTCTTCCCTTTTTCTCTTTCTGTTCCTCTCAAATCAATCAATGAATGAATCAATATTTTTTTACTTTTTTAAAAACTAAATATGTTTCTAACCTGTAAAAAAGTGGTAGAGAGCATTTTACCTTAAAACAACAAGTTTAAAATAGAATATTGTTATTGATTTAAATAATTCTCTAACCTATTAATATTTATTTTTAATAGCATTGCTGATGATCTTTTCCATACTGTCAGTTACTTATGGAGTTATTCATTGCAATATGCTGGCCATCCAGATCAAGTGTGAAAATACCAACCTTAAACTACAGCCAGTAGAATTTATCTGCATTGTGATCTGGCGTTGTTTGGAGATTACCTCACGAGTAGTGACTCTGGTACTTTTTATCACAGCTCTGAAACTGAAGAGCATACCCTTTTTATTAATCACATTTTCCATATCATTGTTGGCACCATGGCTGGAATTTTGGACAAGTGGACATCACCTTCCTAGCAACACTAAAAGAAAATTTGGTCCAGTGTGTACAGTACTGATGCTTATCATAATCACTATGCTATATGCTGTAATCAACTTCTACTGCTGGTCAGCAGTGAAACTGCAATTGTCAAATGAGGAATTAATTGATAAGAAACAGAAGTGGGGTCATAGAATCCTACACTACAGCATTCGGTTATTAGAAAATGTGATCATGATCTTGATATTTAGATTTATTGGTGGGAAATCTTTATTGAATTGTTGTGACTCACTAATTGCCATGCAGCTCATCATAACTTACTTATTATCTATTGGTTTTATGTTTCTCTTCTATCAGTATTTGCAGCCAGAGAGGTCAGTCAAAACATCATCAGAACATACAGAAAATCAGCCTGAACCAATGTGATCTCAACAAAAATTATAAAAAAAATTCAATTCAAATAATAAAAATAAGCAACTGAAAATTAACTATCATTTTTTTTAGAAAGACTGGGTGTCTCTTTTATTTAATAAAAAATTGGTTTTCATTAGAAAATAGATTTACAGTTTAAAAATGCACAAACATACCAAAATTGATTACATTAACATACACCAATTGCTAAGAAAACAAACTACATTTTCTTTTGTTTAAAGTATAAGACTGCAAGCAGTTGGTAATAAAATTGATTTTTCTTCTGTGTATCAACAATAGTTTGAACCATTATAACTGCTGTTTAGATTATAATTGCTTTGTTTTCCAGTTAGAAGTCAGGGGTGTAACTACAGCTTAATTCTTTTTTCTTTGTATATTCACTACTCAGGGTGTTTTCTGTTTTTATGTAAATCTGAGAATGTTTTTATCTATTCCTTTAAAAATATCATGAGGATATTAATAGAAATTTTATTAATTCTGCATATCTCTCTCTAAGTATTTTGGACATTTTTAACTGTGCTAATTTTTTCGGTTCATGAACCCATAACACATTACCATTTCATTCTGTCATTTTTCATCTCTTTTAATAATGCTTTGTAGTTTTCAGTGTATATGGCCTATACAAAATGTGTTAAGTTCATCCCAGTGTAATTTATCTTTGCTCTTGCAAAAAAAATGTTTTTATAATTAATTTTTCTAAAAATCTTTATCTATGTGCAGAAATGCAATGAATTTTTTAATAGATTTTGTATTTTGCAATTTTACAGTCTTTGTATATGGTGTCTAATAAATTTTGGTGAAGGATTTTCTGTATAAAAATCATATCATCTGCAAAGAGTGATACTTTCTCTTCTCCATTTCCAGTTTGAAAGCCTCTTATTTCTTTCTATTGCTTGATTGCTTAAGCTAGGTCATCCAGCACTGTTGGAGAGGGGTAAAATTGGACATCATTTTCTTGTTCCTTATGTGAAGAAAATGCTTCTATACTTATGTTTGAGGTTCTTATTGGTTGAGGATTTGTCATATATTGCCTTTAGTAAGTTTAACTTCTTTCCTTTACAGTGATTTATAAAATGATGTAATTAAAAATAGATGTGTTTTATAAAATTTTCCGCATATGTTGATAATATTTTTTTATTTTTCAGCTTATATATTTTTATTCAGAAAATTAAGTTTAACAGGGTAACATTGATCAATAAGTGTACATGGTTTCAGGTAAACATTTAAATAGCAGTTGAACTCTTAATTAGGTTGTATACTGTATACCCTTCACACAAAATCAAATCATTTTTTTTTCACCTTACATTTATTCTTCTTTACATTCTTTTCCCACTTTCTCCTCCACATTCCCATGTAGCCCTTGCCTGGTAAACATTCCAATTTTATCTACATCCATAAGTCTCGGTATTTTATCTCACCTATGTAAAAAAAAATCATACAGTTCTAAACCCTCTAAAAGTTACTAATTTCACTCAGTACAATGTTCTCAAGGTCCATCCATGTTGTTGAAAATGGCACAGTGTCATTTCTTGTGGCTGAGTAGTATTCCATTGTTAAGTTGTTCCACGTGTTCTTTATTTAATTTTCTGTCAAAAGGTACTTTGGCTGTTTTCATATCCTCGTCATAGGTGAAAAATGCTGCAATAAACAAAGGGCGCATGTGTTTTATGTACCAATGTTTTAAGTTTTGGGGGTTGATACCCAGTAGAGGGATTGCTGGGTTAGACAGTACTTCTTAATTTTTTGAGGGACCACCATACTTTCTTTCTTAATGGTTATCCTAATTTGCATTCCCACCAGTAGTGAATGAGGGTTTGGTTTCTTTTCCTCCACATTCTCTCCAACACCTGTTATTACCTGTCTTAATGATAATAGCCAATAAAATAGGTATGAGGTGATATCTTATTGTAGATTTTATTTGCATTTCTCTAGTAGATAGTGAAGATGAACATCTTTTTACGTACCGATTGGCCATTTGTATTTCTTCTTGAGAGAAGTGTCTGTTCAGGTCCTCTTCCCATTTTTAACTGGATTGTTTGCATATTTGTTGTTCAGCTTTGGGATCTCTTTATATATTTTGAATATTAACCCCTTATAGGAGCTGTTGCTTGCAAATATCATCTCTCATTTACTCCGCTACTTATTTGTCTCATTGTTATTTTCTTTGTGCTGTGCAGGAGCTTTTTAGTTTAATATAGTCCCATTTATTTATTTTTGCCTCTACTTCCCTTGCTTTTGAAGTCAAATTTATAAACCGTTTGCTATGGCCAGGTGCATCAGTGTAGTGCCTATGTTTTCTTCTATGTGGTTGATTGTTTCAGCTCTTATGTTTAGGGTTTTTAATTCATTTTGATTGAATTTTTTTGCAGGGGGACAACTAGAATCAAATTCCATTTTTTTGCAAGTGGCTTTTGATTTTCCCAGCACCATAAATTGAGGAGGCTCTTTTCTCAGTGATGTGTTTTTGGCACTTTTGTCAAAGATGACTTATCCAAACATTGGAGGTTTTATTTCTGGGCTCTCAATTCTGTTCCATTGATCTGTCTCTTTTTCTGAAAATGCCAGGCTGTGTTGTTGTTGTTCTTTGTTTGTAGCTTGAGGGAAGAACTGGCAGAGACAAACTCCCACATGTGCCCTGACTGGGACCCACCTGAAAAGTCTCCTATGGGGTGAAGTTCTGCTCATCTGGGGTGTTGCTCAATTGACCAGCAACCAAGCTATTCTTAGGTGAAGGTCATAGGAGGCATCCTCGGTACTTGGGGCCAACTTGCTCTAATTGAGGCATGGCTGAAGTAGGGGAAAGGTGGGAAAATAGACTACACACACACAGGGTGATACAAGAAGAGGAGGGTCGGAGAAGCAGTTGCTCACTTCTCCTGTGTGCCCTTACCAGGAATCGTACCTGGGACATTCACACATCAGGCCATGCTCTACCGCTGAGCCAACTGGTCAGGAACACCATGCTGATTTGATTTCTGTGGGTAGTTAGTATAATTTGGAGTCAGGTAGTGTGGTTCCACTGGCTTTACATTTTTTTTCCTCAGGATTAGTTTGACTATTTGAGGGGTTTTTTTGTTTTGTTTTTGTTTTTTTTTTTTTTGTATTTTTCTGAAGCTGGAAACAGGGAGAGACAATCAGACAGACTCCCGCATGCACCCAACCGGGATCCACCAGGCACACCCACCAGGGGGCGACGCTCTGCCCACCAGGGGGCGATGCTCTGCCCCCCCCCCCCCCCGTGTGTCGCTCTGTTGCGACCAGAGCCACTCTAGCGCCTGGGGCAGAGGCCAAGGAGCCATCCCCAGCACCCGGGCCATCTTTGCTCCAATGGAGCCTCGCTGCAGGAGGGGAAGAGAGAGACAGAGAGCAAGGAGATGGGGGAGGGGTGGAGAAGCAGATGGGCACCTCTCCTGTGTGCCCTGGCCAGGAATCGAACCAGGGACTCGTGCATGCCAGGCCAACACTCTATCACTGAGCAAACCAGCCAGAGCTATTTGAGGTTTTTTATGATTCCATACAAACCTAAAAATGTTTTGTTATATTTCTCTAAGAAATGACTTTCGGGTTTTGATAAAAGAGTTACTAAATTTCTATATTGCTTTGAGTAATAAGGCCAGTTTAACTATGTTGATTCTTTTAATTTATGAACATGAAATATTTTTCTATTTTATTGTGTCTTGTTTAATTTCTTTCAATAATGTTTTGTAGTTTTCAGTATGTATTCCCTACACATTCTTTGTTAAGTTTATTCCTGGTATTTTTTGTTATTATAATTGTAAAAAATTGTTCTTTTTTAGTTTGTTTTCTGAAGCTTTATTGTTGATGCATTTTAAAAAGCAATAGACTTTTGTATATAGATTTTTTATTCTGTGACTTTACTGTACTGGTTTATTGTTTTAATAGTTTTGGGGATTTTCTATATACAGGATCATTTCATCTGCAAAATGTGATACTTTTTCTTCTCATTTTCTACTATGGATGTCTTTTATTTCTTTCTTCTGCTTTATTTCACTGACAAATTTACCAAAACTATGGTAAAGAAGAGTAAAGAGGGTGGGCAGCCTGGTTTTGTTTCTGATTTTAGAGGAAAAGTCTTCGTTATATTTTTCTTTTTATTATATTACTTTTTTTTAATAAATAAATTTTTATTTTAATGGGGTGACATCAATAAATCAGGGTATAGATATATAAAAAATCATTTCCAGGTTACCTTGTCATTCAGTTCTGCTGCATACCCATCACCAAAAGAGAGATCATCCTTCGTCACTCTCTATCCAGTTTTTTTTTGGTACCCCTTCCCCTTCCCTTCCCCCTCTCCCTCCTTCCCTCACCCCACCCCCCATAACCACCACACTCCTGTCCATGTCTCTTAATCTCGCTTTTATGTCCCACCAATATATGGAATCCTGCAGTTCTTGTTTTTTTCTGATTCGCTTATTTCACTCTGCATAATGTTATCAAGATTCCACCATTCTGCTGTAAGTGATCCGATGTCATCATTTCTTCTAGCTGAATAGTACACTGTGGTGTATATGTGCCCCATCTTCTTTATCCAGTCTTCTATTTTTTTTTACAGTGATTAAAAGCCTTTAAGCAAACTCTTGGCCAATACAGCAAGAATCCATAAAAGAGTAGTGTCCTTAACGTGTTCACCAAGTCCACGTTGGCCCCATCACCATGCAAAATCCCTGAGAAATGCAACCCAGCCACAGTTCAGTCTATTAGGAGCTGTCACAGAGAGCAGGAGTCCAGGAAAAGTCCACACAGGAAAAGTCCGCATGGCACTGGAATTGTTGTCACCATTCTATACTTTGCAGCTCATGTCCAAGTCCCAATGACAGCTGCTTCTAGCTGGTAATGATTCAGGTAGACTGGAAAAGCCATTTGCAGCATGTGTGGATATGGGGTTTCTGTTCAACCTGCCTGGAGAGTTGAGACCAGGTTGCTTTTCCCTGGAGCTCTGCGACTGTGGCATGGTAAAGAGAACCTTGGGATACACTAAGCTGGGTGGTGAAGGTAAATTCATAATAGAAGTTGGCAAAAGGGGGAAGGAGAGATCTACATTAGGAGTAGGTCTCAGCCTGAAATATGAGTAGGGCGTTGAGGTAGGAGAGATAAAGGAAACACTATATATTAAGCAAAGCATCAGAAAATAGGACTATCAACACCCACAACAGAGATCTTTGAGTGAAGAATAAAAAACCTGACTATTCAGGCAAAACATAGTTAAGTGGCCCCTGTGCAAATGAGATCAGTTTACCTGCTTCTTGGAAGAAATACCCTAGGCTTGTTCACAGTGTTGTAGATGGGGCCTACGGCCCTGGGCACCTTCAGACTTCAGTGGCAAACCCCAGCTTTCTGGGCAAGGTTAGGTCATAGGTGGCTGGAGCAGGGCTGGAAGAGACTAAACCCTCCCTTAGAGGAGCGAGGGGGAAGACCCCCTTCCAGTGTCCCTGTTTCCTCACAGCGGAGGCATGTAAGCCTGGCAGGCTTTAGCTCAATGACCTTCCTTTCCACTATTGAAGCAGAACCCAGATGGCATCCTATGAGACCCCTTTGGGGCGTTGGAGCCTTTAAGGGTGTATCCTAAAAGCTGGTAGTTCCCCTGATCTCTATTGGGCTTTTTCTGCCTCTAAGTATCTCAAAAGCCATGCTCAGAAGATCTCGCTGAGGGGTTTGAGGATCCCCATTTGCCTATATAAATCTTTTCCATATATCTGGAGCTATTTGGAAAAAGACAAAACAGTGTTATTAGCTGGATCTAATAAAGAAGGTAGTAGTTTGCAGGTGAAAAAGATTTGGTGTCTCCTGTTCATCAGCCTTCAAAAAAAATGTAATTTTTTTTTTTAAGTAAAAAGCATGATATGGTAGACCCGTAGGAGTCATTGGTCTCGTGTGCAGGATTCCCGGGTTCGATTCCTGGTCAGAGCACACAAGAGAAGTGTCCATCTACCTCTCCACCCCTCCCTCTCTCCCTCCCCTCCTGCCTCTCCATCTCTCCCTTCCCCTCCCACAGCCAAGGCTCCACCGGTGCAAAGCCAACCCAGGCACTAAGGATGGCCCCATGGCCTCTGCCCCAGTCACTAGAATGGCTCTGGTTGTAACAGAGCTACACCCCAGATGGGCATAGCATCCCCCCTGGTAGGCATGCCAGGTGCATCCCGGTCAGGCGCATGCAGACTTGCCTCCCCATTTCCATCCTCAGAAAAATACAAAAAATAAATAAGTAAAAGAAAAAAATACAATGACAACAACAACAAAAAAAAGAAAATAGGAAAAAAGTAAGGGAAAAAAAAGGGCATTCCCTTGTGTTAAAGCTCCAGGGAGCATGGAGTGAGCTTGAGTATGTCCTATGAAACATGGGGCTCTATGTTGATATAGAAGTCTTTGAAGAAGGAGGAACTGCTGAAATAGTTCATCAACATTTGTCCCTAAGACAGCAGTCTTTATAGTGGAAACACCGTAAGTAAATATTTGCTGTCTGTCTATAGATTAAAGGGGGAATATGGCAAATGCTGAAAAGCCATGCTCTTTGTGCACCTCCCCTCCCCCAACCCCCTCCCTCTCCTCCCCCCACCCTGTACCCTGAACACTGTTGTCCATGTCTCTGAGTCTCATTTTTATGTCCCACCTATGTATGGAATCATATAGTTCTTAGTTTTTTCTGATTTACTTCTTTTGCTCAGTATAATGTTATCAAGGCCCATCCATGTTGTTGTAACAGATCCTATGTCATCATTTCTTATGGCTGAGTAGTATTCCATAGTATATATATACCAAAGCTTTTTAATCCACTCGTCCTCTGATGGACACTTGGGCTGTTTCTAGATCTTTGCTATTGTGAACAATGCTGCCATAAACATGGGGGTGCATTTCTTCTTTTCAAACAGTGCTATGGTGTTCTTGGGGTATATTCTTAACAGTGGTATAGCTGGGTCAAAAGGCAGTTCGATTTTTAATTTCTTGAGGAATCTCCATACTGTTTTCCACAGTGGCTGCACCAGTCTGCATTCCCACCAGCAGTGCAGGAGTGTTCCCTTTTCTCCACATCCTCGCCAGCACTTAATCTGTGTTGTTTTATTGATGAGCACCATTCTGACTGGTGTGAGGTGATATCTCATTGTGGTTTTAATTTGCATTTCTCTAATCATTAGTGATGTTGAACATTTTTTTATATGCCTATTTGTCATCTGTGTGTCCTCTTTGGAGAAGTGTCTATTCATTTCTTTTGCCCATTTTTGGATTGGATTGTTTCTCTTCCTGGTATTAAGTTTTCAAGTGCTTTATAAATTTTGGTTATTAACCCCTTATCAGACGCAATGTCAAATATATTCTCCCATTGTGTAGTTTCTCTTTTTATTCTGTTCTTATTGTCTTTAGCTGTGCAGAAGCTTTTTAGTTTGATAAAGTCCATTTGTTTATCCTGTCTTTTATTTCACTTGCCTGTGGAGACAAATCAGCAAATATATTGCTTCGAGAGATGTCAGAGAACTTACTGTCTATGTTTTCTTCTAAGATGCTTATCGTTTCACGGCTTACATTTAAGTCTTTTATCCATTTTGAGTTTATTTTTGTGAGTGGTGTAAGTTGGTAGTCTAGTTTCATTTTTTTGCAGGTAGCTGTCCAATTTTTCCAACACCATTTGTTGAAGAGGCTGTCTTTACTCCATTGTATTTCCTTTCCTCCTTTTTCAAATATCAGTTATCCATAGAGCTGTGGCTTTATTTCTGAGTTCTCTGTTCTGTTCCATTGATCTATGTGCCTGTTCTTATGCAAGTACCATGCTCTTTTGAGTACAATGGCCTTATAATATAATTTGATATTTGGAAGTGTGATACCTCCCGCTTTATTCTTCCTTTTCAAGATTGCTGAGGCTATTCGTGTTCTCTTTTGTTTCCATATAAATTTTTGGAATATGTGTTCTAAATCTTTGAAGTAATTCATCGGTATTTTAATCGGTATTGCATTAAATTTATAAATTGCTTTGGGTAATATAGACATTTTAATGACGTTTATTCTTCCTAACCATGGGCACGGTATATGCCTCCACTTGTTCGTATCTTCCCTGATTTCTTTTATCAATGTTTTATAATTTTCCGATTCCAAGTCTTTAATCTCCTTGGTTAGATTTATTCCTAGGTACTTTATATTTTTGGTTGCAATGGTAAAGGGGATTGATTTCTTGATTTCTCTTTCTTTTTTTTTTTTTTTAAATAAATTTTTATTTTAATGGGGTGACATCAATAAATCAGGGTACATACCTTCAAAGAAAACATTTCCAGGTTATCTTGTCATTTAGTTCTGTTGCATACCCATCACCCGAAGCGAGATCATCCTGCGCCACCCTCCATCCAGTTCTCTCTGTACCCCTCCCCCTCCCCCTCTCCCTCCTTCCCTCCCCCCACCTCCCCATAGCCACCACACTCCTGTCCATGCCTCTTAGTCTCGCTTTTATGTCCCACCAATGTATGGAATCCTGCAGTTCCTGTTTTTTTCTGATTCCCTTATTTCACCCCGCACAATGCTACCAAGACTCCACCATTCCTCTATAAGTGATCCAATGTCACCATTTCTCCTAGCTGAATAGTATACCATGGTGTATATGTACCCCATCTTCTTCATCCAGTCCTCTATTTTTTTTTACAGTGATTAAAAGCCTTTAAGCAAACTCTTGGCCAATACAGCGAGAATCCCTAAAAGAGTAGTGTCCTTAACATGTTCCCCAAGTCCAAGATGGCCCCATCACCATGCCAAATCCCTGAAAAATGCAACCCAACCACAGTTCAGTCTGTTAGGAGCTGTCACAGGGAGCAGGAGTCCAGGAAAGTTCCACACAGGGAAAGTCCGCATGGCACTGGAATTGTTGTCACCATTCTATATTTTGCAGCTCATGTCCAAGTCCCAATGACCGCTGCTTCTAGCTGGTAATGATTCAGGTAGACTGGAAAAAGCCATTTGCAGCATGCGTGGATATGAAGCTTCTGTTCTCCTCTGCCTGGAGAGTTGAGAACAGGTAGCTTTTTCCTGGAGCTCTGTGACTGTGGCCTGGTAAAGAGAACCTTGGGATACACTAAGCTGGGTGGCAAAGGTAAATTCATAATACAAGTTGGCTAAAGGAGGAAAGAGAGCTCTAAATTAGGAGTAGGTCCCAGCCTGAAATATGAGTGGGGCATTGAGGTAGGAGGGATAAAGGAAACACTATATATTAAGCAAAGCAGCAGAAAATAGGACTATCAACACCCACAACAGAGATCTTTGAGGGAAGAATAAAAAACCTGACTATTCAGGCAAAACATAGTTAAGTAGCCCTTGTGCGAATGAGATCAGTTTACCTACTTCTTGGAAGAAATACCCTAGGCTCGTCCACAGTATTGTAGATGGGGCCGACGGCCCTGGGCACCTTCAGCCTTCAGTGGCAAACCCCAGCTTTCTGGGCAAGGTTAGGTCATAGGTGGCTGGAGCAGGACTGGAAGAGACTGAACCCTCCCTTAGAGGAGCGAGGGGGAAGACCCCCTTCCAGTGTCCCTGTTTCCTCGCAGCAGAGGCGTGTAAGCCTGGCAGGCTTTAGCTCAATGACCTTCCTTTCCACTATTGAAGCAGGACCCAGATGGCATCCTATGAGACCCCTTTGGGGCGTTGGAGCCTTTAAGGGTGTATCCTAAAAGCTGGTAGTTCCCCTGATCTCTATTGGGCTTTTTCTGCCTCTAGGTATCTTAAAAGCCATTCTCAGAAGATCTCGCTGAGGGGTTTGAGGATCCCCATCTGCCTATATAAATCTTTTCCATATATCTGGAGCTGTTTGGAAAAAAGACAGAACAGTGTTATTAGCTAGATCTAATAAAGAGGGTAGTAGTTTGCAGGCGAAAAAGATTTGGTGTCTCCTGCTCATCAGCATTCAAAAGAAATGTAAATTTTTTTTTTTTTTTTAAAGTAAAAAGCATGATATAGTAGACCCATCGGAGTCATTGACCTGGTGTGCAGGATTCCCGGGTTCGATTCCTGGCCAGAGCACACAGGAGAAGTGCCCATCTACCTCTCCACTCCTCCCTCTCTCCTTCCTCTTCATTTCTCTCCTCCCGCCCACTGCCAAGGCTCCACTGGAGCAAATCCACCCTGGGCACTAAGGATGGCCCCACGGCCTCCGCCCCAGTTGCTAGAATGGCTCGGGTTATAACAGAGCAACACCCCAGATGGGCAGAGCATTCCCCCCAGTAGGCATGCCAGATGGATCCCAGTCAGGCGCATGCAGGAGCCTGTCCGACTGCCTCCCCATCCCCATCCTCAGAAATATACAAAAAATAAATAAATAAAAGAAAAAATACTAAAAAAAAAAAAAAAGGGAGGGGGCATTCCCTTGTGCTAAAGCTCCAGGGAGCATGGAGTGAGCTTGAGTATGTCCTATGAAACATGGAGCTCTATGTTTACATATAAGTCTTTGAAGAAGGAGGAACTGCTGAAGTAGTTTATCAGCATTTGTCCCTAAGACAGCAGTCTTTATAGTGGGAACACCATACGTAAATATTTGCTGTCTGTCTATAGATTAAGGGGGGAATATGGCAAATGCTGAAAAGTCATGATCTTTGTGACCCTCTCCTCCCCCCACCCCCTCCCTCTCCTACCCCCACCCTGTAACCCCAACACTGTTGTTCATGTCTCTGAGTCTCATCTTTATGTCCCACCTATGTATGAAAACATATAGTTCTTAGTTTTTTCTGATTTACTTCTTTCACTCAGTATAATGTTATCAAGGCCCATCCATGTTGTTGTAAAAGATCCTATGTCATCATTTCTTATGGCTGAGTAGTATTCCATAGTATATATATATACCAAAGCTTTTTAATCCACTCGTCCTCTGATGGACACTTGGGCTGTTTCCAAATCTTTGCTATTGTGAACAATGCTGCCATAAACATGGGGGTGCATTTCTTCTTTTCAAACAGTGCTATAGTGTTCTTGGGGTATATTCCTAACAGTGGTATAGCTGGGTCAAGAGGCAGTTCGATTTTTAATTTCTTGAGGAATCTCCATACTGTTTTCCATAGTGGCTGCACCAGTCTGCATTCCCACCAGCAGTGCAGGAGGGTTCCCTTTTCTCCACATCCTCGCCAGCACTTATTCTGTGTTGTTTTATTGATGAGCGCCATTCTGACTGGTGTGAGGTGATATCTCATTGTGGTTTTAATTTGCATTTCTCTAATGATTAGTGATGTTGAACATTTTTTCATATGCCTATTGGCCATCTGTGTGTCCTCTCTGGAGAAGTGTCTATTCATTTCTTTTGCCCATTTTTGGATTGGATTGTTTGTCTTCCTGGTATTAAGTTTTACAAGTTCTTTATAAATTTTGGTTATTAACCCCTTGTCCGACGCTATGTCAAATATGTTCTCCCATTGTGTAGTTTGTCTTTTTATTCTGTTCTTATTGTCTTTAGCTGTGCAGAAGCTTTTTAGTTTGATAAAGTCCCATTTGTTTATCCTGTCTTTTATTTCACTTGCCTGTGGAGACAAATCAGCAAATATATTGCTGCGAGAGATGTCAGAGAGCTTACTGCCTATGTTTTCTTCTAATATGCTTATGGTTTCACGGCTTACATTCAAGTCTTTTATCCATTTTGAGTTTATTTTTGTGAGTGGTGTAAGTTGGTGGTCTAGTTTCATTTTTTTGCAGGTAGCTGTCCAGTTTTCCCAACACCATTTGTTGAAGAGGCTGTCTTTACTCCATTGTATTGTCTTACCTCCTTTGTCAAATATCAGTTGTCCATAGAGCTGTGGGTTTATTTCTGAGTTCTCTGTTCTGTTCCATTGATCTATGTGCCTGTTCTTATGCCAGTACCATGCTGTTTTGAGTACAATGGCCTTATAATATAACTTGATATCTGGAAGTGTGATACCTCCCGCTTTTTTCTTCCTTTTCAGGATTGCTGAGGTTATTCGTGTTCTTTTTTGGTTCCATATAAATTTTTGGAATATGTGTTCAATGACTTTGAAGTAAGTCATTGGTATTTTCATTGGTATTGCATTGAATTTATAAATTGCTTTGGGTAATATAGACATTTTAATGATGTTTATTCTTCCTAACCATGAGCACGGTATATGCCTCCACTTATTCGTATCTTCCCTGATTTCTTTTATCAATGTTTTATAATTTTCCGAGTACAAGTCTTTAATCTCCTTAGTTAGATTTATTCCTAGGTACTTTATTTTTTTGGTTGCAATGGTAAAGGGGATTGATTCCCTGATTTCTCTTTCTGACAGTTCATTATTAGTGTATAAAAATGCCTCTGATTTCTGAGTATTGATTTTATATCCTGCCACCTTGCCAAATTCTTTGATCAGGTCTAGTAGTTTTTTGACTGAGACTTTAGGGTTTTCTATATACAATATCATGTCATCTGCAAATAATGATAGTTTTACTTCTTCTTTTCCAATTTGGATGCCTTTTATTTCTTTTTCTTGTCTGATTGCTGTGGCGAGGACTTCCAGAACTATGTTGAATAAGAGTGGTGAAAGGGGGCACCCCTGCCTTGTTCCTGATCTTAAGGCGATTGCTTTTAATTTTTGCCCATTGAGTATGATGTTGGCTGTGGGTTTGTCATAGATGGCCTTTATCATGTTGAGGTATGTTCCCTGTATTCCCACTTTGCTGAGAGTTTTGATCATGAATGGGTGCTGGACTTTATCAAATGCCTTTTCTGCATCTATTGAAATTATCATGTGGTTTTTCTCCTTTCTTTTGTTTATGTGATGAATCACATTGATTGATTTGCGAATATTGTACCAGCCTTGCCTCCCAAGAATAAATCCTACTTGATCATTGTGTATGATATTTTCCATATATTGCTGGATCCAGTTTGCTAATATTTTGTTGAGGATTTTTGCATCTAAGTTCATCAGGGATATTGGCCTATAATTTTCTTTTTTTGTGTTGTCTTTGCCTGGTTTTGGAATCAGAATTATGCTTGCCTCATAAAAGGAGTTTGGGAGTCTTCCTTCCTCTTGAATTTTTTGAAATAGCTTGAGAAGGATAGGAGTTAGTTCTTTTTTGAATATTTGGTAGAATTCACCTGTGAAGCCATCAGGCCCAGGACTTTTCTTTTTTGGGAGTTTTTTGATAGCTGTTTCAATCTCATTTGTTGTAATTGGTCTGTTTAGGTTTTCTGATTCTTCCAGATTGATTTTTGGAAGATTATATGATTCAAGGAATTTGTCCATTTCATCTAGGTTGTCTAGTTTTTTGGCGTACAGTTCTTCATAGTATTTTCTCACAATATTTTGTATTTCTGTTGTGTCAGTTGTTATTTCTCCACTCTCGTTTCTAATTTTATTTATTTGAGTCCTCTCTCTTTTTTTCTTGGTGAGTCTTGTTAAAGGTTCATCGATCTTGTTTACCTTTTCAAAGAACCAGCTCCTGGTTTCATTGATCCTCTGTATTGTTTCTTTAGCCTCTATGTCATTTATTTCTGCTCTGATCTTTATTATTTCCTTCCTTCTACTAGCTCTGGGCTTTACTTGCTGTTCTTTTTCTAGTTCTTTTAGATGCAGGGTTAAGTTGTTTATTTGAGCTTTTTCTAGCTTCTTGAGGTATGCCTGTAATGCTATAAACTTCCCTCTCAGGACTGCTTTTGCTGTGTCCCATAAATTTTGAGTTGATGTATGCTCATTATCGTTTGTTTCTAGGAATTTTTTAATTTCTTCTTTGATCTCAATGTTAACCCATTCATTGTTTAATATTGTGCTATTTAGTTTCCAAGTGTTTGAATGTTTTTCAATTTTTCTATTGTGGTTGATTTCTAGTTTGATGCCATTGTGATCAGAGAAAGTGCTCGATATGATTTCAATCTTCTTAAATTTGTTGAGCCCGCTTTTGTGCCCTAACATGTGGTCTATTCTAGAGAATGTACCATGAGCGCTTGAAAAGAATGTATATTCTGCTGCTTTAGGATGAAAGGTTCTGAAGATATCTATTAGATCAACTCGATCTAATATGTCCTTTAAGTCTGCTGTTTCTTTGTTAATTTTCTTTCCTGAGGATCTATCTAATGATGTTAATGGGGTATTGAAATCTCCTACTATTCTGACAGTTCATTATTAGTGTATAAAAATGCCTCTGATTTCTGAGTATTGATTTTATATCCTGCCACCTTGCAGAATTCATTTATCAGGTCTAGTAGTTTTTTGACTGAGACTTTAGGGTTTTCTATATACAATATCATATCATCTGCAAAGAATGATAGTTTTACTTCTTCTTTTCCAATTCGGATGCCTTTTATTTCTTTTTCTTGTCTTTTTGCTGTTGCTAGGACTTCCAGAACTATGTTGAATAAGAGTGGTGAAAGGGGGCACCCCTGCCTTGTTCCTGATCTTAAGGGGATTGCTTTTAATTTTTGCCCATTGAGTATGATGTTGGCTGTGGGTTTGTCATAGATGGCCTTTATCATGTTGAGGTATGTTCCCTGTATTTCCACTTTGCTGAGAGTTTTGATCATGAATGGGTGCTGGACTTTATCAAATGCTTTTTCTGCATCTATTGAAATTATCATGTGGTTTTTCTCCTTTCTTTTGTTTATGTGATGAATCACATTGATTGATTTGCGAATATTGTACCAGCCTTGCCTCCCCAGAATAAATTCCACTTGATCATAACTTATGATTTTTTCCATATATTGCTGGATCCGGTTTGCCAATATTTTGTTGAGAATTTTTGCATGTATGTTCATGAGGGAGATTGGTCTATAATTTTCTTTTTTTTGTGTTGTCTTTGCCTGGTTTTAAATCAGAATTATGCTCGCCTCATAAAAGGAGTTTGGAAGTCTTCCTTCCTCTTGAATTTTTTGAAATAGCTTGAGAAGGATAGGAGTTAGTCCTTTGAATATTTTGTAGAATTCACTTGTGAAGCCATCAGGCCCTGGACTTTTCTTTTTCGGGAGTTTTTTGATAGCTGTTTGAATCTCATTTGTTGTAATTGGTCTGTTTAGGTTTCCCGATTCTTCCAGATTGATTTTTGGAAGATTGTATGATTCAAAAAATTTGTCCATTTTATCTAGGTTGTCTAGTTTTTTGGCGTACAGTTCTTCATAGTATTTTCTTACAATATTTTTATTTCTGTGGTGTCAGTTGTTATTTCTCCACTCTCGATTCTAATTTTATTTATTTGAGTCCTCTCTCTTTTTTTCTTGGTGAGTCTCGTTACAAGTTCATTGATCTTGTTTACCTTTTCAAAGAACCAGCTCCTGGTTTCATTGATCCTCTGTATTGTTTCCTTAGCCTCTACGTCATTTATTTCTGCTCTGATCATTATTATTTCCAACCCTCTACTACATTTGGGCTTTACTTGCTGTTCTTTTTCTAGTTCTTTTAGATGCAGGGTTAAGCTGTTTATATGAGCTTTTTCTAGCTTCCTGAGGTATGCCTGTAATGCTATAAACTTTCCTCTCAGCACTGCTTTTGCTGTGTCCCATAAATTTTGATTTGATGTATGCTTATTATCGTTTGTTTCTAGGAATTTTTTAATTTCTTCTTTGATCTCAATGTTAACCCATTCATTGTTTAATATTGTGCTATTTAGTTTCCAAGTGTTTGAATGTTTTTCAATTTTTCTATTGTGGTTGATTTCTAGTTTGATGCCATTGTGATCAGAGAAAGTGCTCGATATGATTTCAATCTTCTTAAATTTGTTGAGCCCGCTTTTGTGCCCTAACATGTGGTCTATTCTAGAGAATGTACCATGAGCGCTTGAAAAGAATGTATATTCTGCTGCTTTAGGATGAAAGGTTCTGAAGATATCTATTAGATCGAGTTGATCTAATATGTCCTTTAAGTCTGCTGTTTCTTTGTTAATTTTCTTTCCTGAGGATCTATCTAATGATGTTAATGGGGTATTGAAATCTCCTACTATTCTGACAGTTCATTATTAGTGTATAAAAATGCCTCTGATTTCTGAGTATTGATTTTATATCCTGCCACCTTGCAGAATTCATTTATCAGGTCTAGTAGTTTTTTGACTGAGACTTTAGGGTTTTCTATATACAATATCATATCATCTGCAAAGAATGATAGTTTTACTTCTTCTTTTCCAATTCGGATGCCTTTTATTTCTTTTTCTTGTCTTTTTGCTGTTGCTAGGACTTCCAGAACTATGTTGAATAAGAGTGGTGAAAGGGGGCACCCCTGCCTTGTTCCTGATCTTAAGGGGATTGCTTTTAATTTTTGCCCATTGAGTATGATGTTGGCTGTGGGTTTGTCATAGATGGCCTTTATCATGTTGAGGTATGTTCCCTGTATTTCCACTTTGCTGAGAGTTTTGATCATGAATGGGTGCTGGACTTTATCAAATGCTTTTTCTGCATCTATTGAAATTATCATGTGGTTTTTCTCCTTTCTTTTGTTTATGTGATGAATCACATTGATTGATTTGCGAATATTGTACCAGCCTTGCCTCCCCAGAATAAATTCCACTTGATCATAACTTATGATTTTTTCCATATATTGCTGGATCCGGTTTGCTAATATTTTGTTGAGAATTTTTGCATGTATGTTCATCAGGGATATTGGCCTATAATTTTCTTTTTTTTGTGTTGTCTTTGCCTGGTTTTAAATCAGAATTATGCTCGCCTCATAAAAGGAGTTTGGAAGTCTTCCTTCCTCTTGAATTTTTTGAAATAGCTTGAGAAGGATAGGAGTTAGTCCTTTGAATATTTTGTAGAATTCACTTGTGAAGCCATCAGGCCCTGGACTTTTCTTTTTCGGGAGTTTTTTGATAGCTGTTTGAATCTCATTTGTTGTAATTGGTCTGTTTAGGTTTCCCGATTCTTCCAGATTGATTTTTGGAAGATTGTATGATTCAAAAAATTTGTCCATTTTATCTAGGTTGTCTAGTTTTTTGGCGTACAGTTCTTCATAGTATTTTCTTACAATATTTTTATTTCTGTGGTGTCAGTTGTTATTTCTCCACTCTCGATTCTAATTTTATTTATTTGAGTCCTCTCTCTTTTTTTCTTGGTGAGTCTCGTTACAAGTTCATTGATCTTGTTTACCTTTTCAAAGAACCAGCTCCTGGTTTCATTGATCCTCTGTATTGTTTCCTTAGCCTCTACGTCATTTATTTCTGCTCTGATCATTATTATTTCCAACCCTCTACTACATTTGGGCTTTACTTGCTGTTCTTTTTCTAGTTCTTTTAGATGCAGGGTTAAGCTGTTTATATGAGCTTTTTCTAGCTTCCTGAGGTATGCCTGTAATGCTATAAACTTTCCTCTCAGCACTGCTTTTGCTGTGTCCCATAAATTTTGATTTGATGTATGCTTATTATCGTTTGTTTCTAGGAATTTTTTTATTTCTTCTTTGATCACAACGTTTTTAACCCATTCATTATTTAATAATGTGCTATTTAGTTTCCAAGTGTTTGAATGATTTTCAATTTTTCTATTGAGGTTGATTTCTAGTTTGATGCCATTGTGATCAGAGAAAGTGCTCGATATGATTTCAATCTTCTTAAATTTGTTGAGACCGATTTTGTGCCCTAAGATGTGGTCTATTCTAGAGAATGTACCATGAGCGCTTGAAAAGAATGTATATTCTGCTGTTTTAGGGTGAAAGGTTCTGAAGATATCTATTAAATCGAGTTGATCTAATATGTCCTTTAAGTCTGCTGTTTCTGTGTTGATTTTCTTTCTTGAGGATCTATCTAATGATGTTAATGGGGTATTGAAATCCCCTACTATTATAATATTGCTGTTGATCTCACCCTTTAAGTCCATCAAAGTCTGCTTTACATATTTAGGTGCTCCTATATTATATGCATAGATATTTATAATGGTTATATCTTTATTTTGGATTGATCCCTTTATCATTATGTAGTGACCTTCTTTATCTCTAACTATGGTCTTTGTTTTAAAGTTCATTTTGTCTGATATAAGTAATGCTAACCCAGCTTTTTTTTCATTTCCATTTGCATGAAATTTTTTTTCCATTTTTTTATTTTCAGTCTGTGTGCATCTTTTGATTTAAGGTGTGTCTCTTGTAGACAGCATATGTATGGGTCCTGTTTTCTTATCCATGCAGCTACCCTATGTCTCTTGATTGGATCACTTAATCCATTAACATTTAAGGTTATTACTGATATGTACTTGATTATTGCCATTCTTTTTCTTTGAAACTGTATTCCTCTTTTGCTATATTCTTTTTTTCCTTTGATCTGTTTACAACAGGTCTCTTAGCATTTCTTGCAGCCTTGGTTTGGTTGCAGTGAATTCCTTGAGTTTTTTTTTTTTTTTGTCTGTAAAGCTTTTTATTTCTCCTTCAAATTTAAATGATAGCCTTGCTGGGTAAAGTAGTCTTGGTTGTAGGTTCTTGTTCTGCATTACTTTGAATATTTCTTGCCATTGCCTTCTGGCCTCAAGTGTTTCTGTTGAGAAGTCAGAAGTCATCCTAATGGGGGCTCCTTTGTAAGTGATAGTCTTTTTTTCTCTAGCAGCTTTTAATATTTTCTCTTTATCACTTAATTTTGGTATTTTAACTATGATGTGTCTTGGTGTTGGTTTCTTAGGGTTTCTCCTAATGGAGTTCTCTCTGCTTTCTGAACATGTGTAATGTTTTCCTTCCTTAATTGGGGGAAGTTTTCCACTATAATATGTTTGAACAAAGCCTCTATCCCTTGTTCTTTCTCTTCTTCTTCAGGAACACCTATGATGTGGATGTTATTTCTCTTCATGTTGTCACAGAGCTCTCTTAGAGTTTCCTCAGACTTTTTGAGTCTCTTTTCTTTTTTCTGCTCTGCTTCCGTGCCTTTATTTATCATGTCCTCTAACTCGCTGATTCGATTCTTTGCTTCATCCATCCTGCTTTTAGTTCCTTCCATTGTGTTCTTTATTTCAGATATTGTATTTGTCATTTCTGACTGATTCTTTATTATTTCAATGTCCTTTTTTTTTTATATTTGTTATCTCTTTATTTAGGTTTTTGTAATGGCCATCTATGGTTGTTCTGATATCTTTGAGAATCCTAACAATTGTTATTTTGAACTCTGCATCTGGTACTTTGGTTATATCTGATTCACTTACGTCGTTTTCTGGGGATTTCTCTTGGTTTATTTGTATTGTATTTCTCTGCCTCCGCATTTCTCTTCGCGAGAGTGGCTGTGATCATGTGCTCGGGTGCACAAGCATTGGTGGCCTAGGCCTTTGCCCCACCCCTGTGTGTGACGTTATGCTCAGTCCTGAGGGCCGTGGTGAGTACCTTTGCTCAGCTGCGGGTCTCCGCCTGTTTCCGGGCTTTTGCCCTGCCCTTGCAGGAGGAGCCCACTCAAGGATCGGCTGCTAGCCTTGGCTCTACCACCGGGCAGGACTGCTTCCCCAAGCTCAGCTCAGTAGTGGAACTCCGCCTCTACTGGTCTTTTGGCTCGACCTCCGCAGAAGGAACCAGCTACCAAGTCAGACCACAAGCTTAGGTTGCATGACTTGGCAAGGCTGTGCTCCTCTGCCCTTGCTCAGTGGCTGGTCTCCACCCTTTCTGTGGTTCCTGCTCTTTTCCCCGCAGGCTGGATTACAGGCTGCCTGCAGCTGAGCTTGACCACTTTTACACGCCCCCTTCTCCCCAGATGGGCAAGATTGAGCTCACATCTACTGCACCCAGGAATTCTCGTACCTGTCTCTTGTTAGTAGGCTTGGGGATGTGCAAGACCATCTGAATTCGCTGGCTGGACAATGTCCTTTGCCCTCCCTATAAGTTATATCTTAAATAACTTACAGTTTTCGTCACAATCTGGGCCTTCTTGGCAGAGACTCAATATCCTGTTCACCTGAGACCTTGAAGCAGGTGCAAGGTAGCTTCCTCACACTCTAATTCGTCCTTGGAAGCTATGAGAATGTCATCCACATACTGAAGCAGTACAATCGACGGATGGGTATAGCAGAAAGCCTGCAGATCTTTGCTGAGGGCTTCATTAAAAATGGTGGGGGAATTCTTAAACCTTTGTGGTAGTCTGATCCAAGTGAATTGCCCCACCAGTCCATTATCTGGGTCATTTCATTCAAAGGCAAAGATCTCTTGGCTCTGAGGTGCCAGGAGAATACAAAAGAAGGCATTCTTCAAATCCAGGACAGAATAATAGGTATGGGTTGGGGGCAGTGGTCTCATTAAGGTATATGGATTGGCACCGTGGGATGAATAGTCTCTACCTGTGCATTCACCTCCTGCAAGTCCTGGACTG
The DNA here is from genome assembly GCF_036850995.1 of Saccopteryx leptura. Taxonomy (NCBI): domain Eukaryota; kingdom Metazoa; phylum Chordata; class Mammalia; order Chiroptera; family Emballonuridae; genus Saccopteryx; species Saccopteryx leptura. The sequence goes on from NW_027095703.1 coordinate 853,059, forward strand.
GATGATAGTCTTGGCTCCCTGGTTTCTGGACAGGAAGCAGTGAGGTTTTTTAGGCTGATTGGCACCTTCGAAGGATGCCTGCCTCCAGCAGGTGTTGCAAGTGCCGAGCAATTCCCTCTCTAGCTTGGGCTGGGCCTAGGTACTGCCTGATCCTAACTGGTCTATCAGTGCTATGCAGTTGCACCAGGACAGGCGGTTGGTGAGCATCCAATCCTGGGAGGTTGGTTTCCGCCCAAACCTCAGGAACCCGGACACGCAGGGTATCTGGAACCCCTTCCTCGGCCTCCTTACCTTCTAGGATGGGGGCAAGTAAGTGTTCTTCAGACAGTGCGACAGTTACTTCCATGCTGAACTCTGCCTCTTTGTTCCCCATAGGGCTTTCCTCCCGTTGGAAGGTTTTGGTGCCCTGAAGTTTCTGCAATAAGTCCCTTCCAAGCAGTGGGTAAGGGCATCTTGAATGACTAGGAAAGAATGGGTGATGGTGCCTTGACCTAAGTCAGTAATTCTTGCAGTGACCCATGGGTAGGCTTCTGCTTTGCCCATTGCCTCTATTATCTTAGCAGTCGCCTTCTGCATGTGGCCCTGTGGTTTCTTTAGGACTGAGTACATGGCTCCCGTGTCGACTAGGATGTCGATTGGCTTTCTTTCGACTGTTAAGGTGACCATGGGCTCCTGGGAGCTGACAGAAATGGAGCCTTGGCTGTGTCAGTTTAAGGTTTGGAGCAAGACCTTCGGGCCCTGTCTTGGCCCTTGGCTGTCAGCCTTCAACCTTGGACACTCTCTTTTCCAGTGTCCTTTCTCCTAACAATAGGCACGTTGATCTTTGGCTATCCATCATCCTTAGCCCTTCCTCTTTCCCCTTTACCTTTTGGAGGAGGTTTCTGGGCAACAATCAGAATTTTGGCAACTTACTTCACCCTGCCAACCTCCTGATCATCCCTATTGATGTACACCTTCTGGGCTATCTCTAAAAGCTTGCTTCTATTTTCTCCTTCAAATCCCTCAATCTTCTGAAGCTTTTTCCTAATATCTGAAGCAGCCTGAGTCACAAAGGCTATATTTACTAGTCTCCTGTTCTCTTCCACCTCAGGATTTAGAGGGGTATATACTCTATAAGCCTCTATGTGTCTTTCTCAAAAGGCTGCTGGGGATTTCTCTCTCCCCTGGATGACCTCACTTCCTTGCTAAAGTTGATTGGCTTTCTTGCTGCTGCCTTGAGCCCCCTCAACAGAGCCTGGTGATACTGTAGGAGTGTGTCCTTTCCCCTAGCGGTAATAGGGTCCCAGGTAGGAGGTTGAGATTGGAGAACATCTTCTATTTCCCTTCTTCCCTCCTGTGTTTCCCTTTCTTCTCCTAATACTGCCTTAGCAGCTTCTCTCATTATTCTATCCCTTTCTTCAGAAGTGAAGAGGGTTTGTAAAATCTGCTGACAATCATCCCATGTTGGCTGATGGGTCCTAAAAATGGTCTAAAGAAGAGATATTAGTCCCTGAGGTTTCTTGGAAAATGGGAGATTCTGATGTTTCCAATAGTATAGATCACTAGTGGAAAAAGGGACATAGATGAAGTGAGGAGGTGCCCATGGGCCAGCATCTGGTGCCAGTGGCACCTCTCAGAAAGGCAAAATGGCTGTGCCTTCTGGAGAAGGAGGCAAAATGGTTGCACCTCCCAGAGAAGGAGGCAAAATAGCTGTATCTACCCACACATCCATATACAGGTATTGGTCTGGGTGGAGAGCCCTATTGAACGTGGCTCTAACAGCAAATAAAGTTGGAAGGTCAAAAGTGCCCTCTGGGCCATGGCTGGTTGGCTCAGTGGTAGAGTGTCAGCCTGGCGTGCTAAAATCCTGGGTTTGATTCCCAGCCAGGGCACACAGGAGAAGCGCACATCTGCTTCTCCACCCCTCCCCCTCTCCTTCTTCTCTGTCTCTCTCTTCCCCTCCCGCAGCCAAGGCTCCACTGGAGCAAAGATTTCCCGGGTGCTGGGGATGGCTCCTAGGTCTCTGCCCCAGGCACTAGAGTGGCTCCGGTTGTAACAGAGTGATGCGCCGGAGGGGAGAGCGTCACCCCCTGGTAGGCGTGCCGGGTGGATCCAAGTCGGGCGCATGCGGGAGTCTGTCTGACTGTCTCTCCCCATTTCCGGCTTCAGAAAAATACAGAAAAAAAAAGTGCCCTCTGTGGGCATCCTACATTACATGTATGCCATTCCAGCTGGCTCAAGGTCTGGAGGAAACCTGGACTCAGCTGCGGATCTCCGTACCCCTGAGCCCTCTTCTGGAAATCAGAAAAATTCTTCAACAGGCACTCGAGCAGGGATCCCGGCACAGACTCCTGTTGTCCCAACCTAGATGACTCAGGAATAATGAGAAAGGGTAGGATACAGGCAACACACACTATTAACACAAGGAACACACTTGTCTCTCTCACACTCAACTCAATCATTTGAACTCAGACAAAATGCAGCGCATCACAAAAAGGATTCCTAATATGAATGATCACTCCTACAGTTAACAAATTGAAATATCCAAATTCCAGAGAGTGGCGTCCCACTTCTGAAAGCCCTGGGTAGGTTACTGGCAGCATCCTGCCTCCTACCTCAGGATTGTGTGCTCCAGAGCCCAAAAGCCAAACCAAATGAGGATCCTCAGTGAATACTTACTCAGCTCGAGCTGTCCTTCTGGTCTCCGACCCAAAACTCCGCCAACAAAGAATCCCAGGTGAGCCCCCAAAATGTTGCATCCACCCCATACAAGAACAAACATTGGAGACTTTCAGGAGTTTAGATGTTACTTTATTGGCCAGTTTAACATGCGCAGGGGTGAACTCCCAAGATGTCCAGAGTCACCGTGCTGACAAGGAGCTACAAACAGGAGTCGTGCCTGGCGCTTACAGCTAGGTCCTTATATATCCTAAGTGAGCAAGCATTATTCAGAAGCAGGTGTGGCAGTTAGCTATTCACTAGGGAGGTCACAAACAGCATAGCAACAGGTGCCAGCATAGCAACAGGGGCCAGGTTTAGCTTAGTGGCAAATTTCAAACATAAACTTCTGATAAGGGTCTCTGACCTTCTTTCTTCTCAGCCTCACAGGGGCCCCATCAGCACTTCTTATTCCTGCTAGCACTCCATGTTCCTGCTCTTTTAATAGTTACACTTCTGGCAGCCACAGCACAGCTCCCTGAATCTAACAGCTGCCACCTTCTGCTCCACAGACATTGCAGCTCCGGCCCCGGCCTCCTGCCACTGCTGGCTCTCCACAACGTCCTGGGCAAGCTGCCACTCACAAACCTGTGATTCCTTCTCCAGTGGCTGCTCCATTTCCAGGTGAATCTCATGGACCTGTTTAAACTCCTCCGTGCTTGCTCCAGCTCCAGGATCAGCAATTCTTTCTCCCACGTAGTGAAACAGCTGAGTCAAAAGGCAGTTCGATTTCTAATATTTGAGGGATCTCCATACTATTTTCCACATTGGCTGCAGCAGTCTGCATTCCCTCTAGCATTGCAGGAGATGATGTAGAATATTTTATCATATGCCCATTGGCCATCTGTATATCCTCTTTGGAGAAGTGTCTTTTGAGTTCTTTTGCAATTTTTTTTTGTGTGTGGGTGTGTGTGGGTGTGGGTTTTTTTCTTTGTTTGTTTGGGTTTTTTTTGTATTTTTTCTGAAGTTGGAAATGGGGAGGCAGTCAGACAGAGTTTTGCATGCGCCTGACCAAGACTCACCCAGCATACCCACCAGGGGTTGATGCTCTGCCCATTTGGGGCATTGCTCTTTTGCAATTTTTGATTAGATTGTTTACTGCACTGGTGTTGAGTTCTACAAGTTCTTTATAGATTCTGGTTATTAATGCCTTATCAGACGTGGTAGCAATTGTTCTCCCATTTATTTTTTAATTTTTCTGAATTTTGAAATGGGGAGGCAGTCAGACAGACTCCCGCGTGCACCTGACCAGGATTCACCCAGCATGCCCACCAGTGGGTGATGCTCTTCCCATCTGGGTCTTTGCTCTGTTGCAACCAGGGCCATTCTAGAGCCTGAGGCAGAGGCATGGATCCATCCACAGCGTCTGTGACAACTTTGCTCCAATGGAGCCTTGGCTGCGGGGGTGGGGGGGAGTGAGAGAGAGAGAAAAAGGAGAGGGGGAGGAGTGGAGAAGCAGATGGGTGCTTCTCCTGTGTAGCCTGGCCAGGAATCGAACCCAGGACCCCTGCATGCCAGGCTGATGCTCTATCACTGAGCAAACTGGCCAGGGTGAATGTTCTCCCATTTTGAGGTTTGTCTTTTATTCTGTTCTTTGTTTTGCTCTGCAAATCTTTCTAGTTTGATAGAGTCCCATCTGTTCATCCTGTCCTTTTTTTCCCATGCCTGTGCCGTTAAGTCAGCTAATATATTGCTATGAGAGATGTCGAAAAGCATACCCCTAGCTTTTCTTCCAAGATGATTATGGTTTCACAACTTACATTCAAGTATTTTATCCATTTTAAGTTTATTTTTGTGAATGGTATACTTTGGTGGTCTGGCATCATTTTTCATTGTACTTGTACAATTTTCCAGCACCCTTTGTTAAGAAGACTGTCTGTGATGTATGGTATGCTCTTACATTCTTTGTCAAATATGCATTGACCATAAAGTTGCAAGTTAATTCCTGTATTTTCTGTTGTATTTCGTTAATCTGTATGCCTGTTATTGTGCCAGTACCAAGCTGTTTTAAGCACAATGACCTTGTAGTATAACTTGATATAAAGAAGTATGATTATCTTGGCTATAATCTTCTTTCCAAGGTTGCTGAAGCAATTCGTGCTCTTTTTTTTTCCATATAAATTTTTGGAATATTTGTTCTATATCTTTGAAGTATGACACTGGCATTTTAATAGAAATTGTGTAGAACTTATAGATTGCTTTTGATTGTATAGACATTATAATAATGCTTATTCTTCCTATCCTTGAACATGGTATATGGTTCCACTTGTTTGTGCTTTTCTTTTTTATTTTTCAATTTTATTTTTATTTTTTTATAATGGAGCGACATCAATAAATCAGGATACACACATTCAAAGATAACAAATCCAGGTTATCTTGTCGTTCAATTATGTTGCATACACATCACCCAAAGTCAGATTGTCCTCTGTCACCTTCTATCTAGTTTTCTTTGTGCCCCTCCACCTTCCCCTCCCCCTTTCCCTATCCCTCTCCCCTCTCCCCCCCGTAACCACCACACTCTTATCAATGTCTCTTAGTTTCACTTTTATGTCCCACCTACGTATGGAATAATGTAGTTCCTGGTTTTTTCTGATTTACTTATTTCACTTTGTATAATGTTATCAAAATCCCACCATTTTGCTGTAAATGATCTGATGTCATCATTTCTAATGGCTGAGTAGTATTCTATAGTGTATATGTGCCACATCTTCTTTATCCAGTCATCTATTGATGGGCTTTTGGGTTGTTTCCATGTTCTGGGCACTGTGAACAATGCTGCAATGAACATGGGGCTGCATGTGTTTTTACGTATCAATGTTTCTGAGTTCTGGGGGTATATACCCAGTAGAGGGATTGCTGGGTCATAAGATAGTTCTATTTTCAGTTTTTTTGAGAAAACACCATACTTTCTTCCATAATGGTTGTACTACTTTACATTCCCACCAACAGTGTATGATGGTTCCTTTTTCTCCACAGCCTCTCCAACACTTGCTATTACCTCTCTTCTTAATAATACCCAATCAAACAGGAATGAGGTGATATCTCATTGCAGTTTTGATTTGCATTTCTCTAATAACTAAAGAAGATGAGCATCTTTTCATATATCTGTTGGCCATTTGTATTTCTTCCTGCGAGAAGTGTCTATTCATGTCCTCTTTCCATTTTTTTATTGGATTGTTTGTTTGTTTGTTGTTCAGTTTCATGAGTTTTTTTGTATATTTTGGATATTAGGCCCTTATCTGAGCTGTTGTTTGAAAATATCATTTGGCATTTAGTTGGATTTAGGTTTATTTTGTTATCAGTTTCTCTTGTTGAGCAAAAACTTTTTAGTCTGATGTAGTCCCATTCATTAATTTTTGCTTTCACTTCTGTTGCCTGTGGAGTCAAATTCATAAAATGCTCTTTAAAACCCAGGTCCATGAGTTGAGTACCTATGTCTTCTTCTATGTACTTAATCTTTTCAGGTCTTATATTTAGATCTTTGATCCATTTTGAGTAATTTTAGTACAGGGGGACAAACTGTAGTCCAGTTTTATTCTTTTGCATGTGGCTTTCCAGTTTTCCCAGCACCATTTATTGAAGAGGCTTTCTTTTCTCCCTTGTGTGTTGTTGGCCCCTTTATCAAAAATTATTTGACTATATATATGTGGTTTTATTTCTGGACTATCTATTCTGTTCCATTGGTCTGAGTGTCTATTTTTCTGCAAATACCATGCTGTTTTGATTGTCATGGCCCAATAATGTAGTTTGAAGTCAGGTATTGTAATGCCCCCAGCTTCATTGCTTTTCCTTAGGATTGCTTTGGCTATTCAGGGTTTTTTATAGTTCCATATAAATCTGATGATTTTTTGCTCTATTTCTTTAAAAAATGTCATTGGAATTTTGATGGGAATTGCATTAAATTTGTATATTGCTTTGGATAATATGGCCATCTTGATTATATTTATTCTTCCTAACCAAGAACAAGGTATATTCTTCCATCTCATTATGTCTTTTTTCATTTCCCTTAACAATGGCTTACAGTTTTCATTATATAAGTCCTTTACATTCTCTGTTACGTTTATTCCTAAGTATTTTTTTTTTGTTGCAATCATGAAGGGGATTATTCTTTTCAGTTCATTCTCAGTTGTTTCATTGTTGGCATATATAAAGGCTATTGACTTCTGTATGTTAATTTTGTATCCTGTGACTTTACTGTATTGGTTTATTGTTTCTAGTAGTCTTTTTGTGGATTCTCTTGGGTTTTCAATGTATAGGATCATATCATCTGCAAAAAGTGATACCTTTAACTCTTCTTTTCCAATATGGATGCCTTTTATTTCTTTGTCTTGTCTGATTGCTCTGGCCAGAACTTCTAGCACCATGTTAAATAAGAGTGTACAGACTGGACAACACTGTATTGTTCCTGATTTAAGGGGGAAAGCCTTCAGATTAGTGCCATTTAATATGATGTTAGCTGATGGTTTATCATATATGGCCTTTATCGTGTTGAGATATTTTCCTTCTATACCCATTTTGTTGAGAGTCTTAAACATAAAATTGTGTTGTATTTTATCGCAAGACTTTTCTGCATTTAGTGATAAGATCATGTGGTTTTTGTTCTTTGTTTTGTTGATATGGTGTATTACGTTAACCATTTTACATATGTTGAACCATCCTTAAGATTCTGGGATGAATCCCATTTAATCATGATGTATTATTTTTTTAATATGTTGTTGTATTCGATTTGCTAGTATTTTGTTTAGTATTTTAGCATCTGTATTCATTAGAGATATTGGTCTGTAGTTTTCTTTTTTTCTGCCATCCTTGCCTGGTTTTGGTATGAGGCAAATGTCTTTGTCTTCTTCTATGTAATTTATTGTTTCAGATCTTATATTTAGGTCTTTGATCCATTTTGAATTAATTTTAGTACACGGGGACAGGCTGTAGTCAAGTTTCATTCTTTTGCATGTGGCTTTCCAGTTTTCCCAACAACATTTGTTGAAGAGGCTTTCTTTTCTCCATTTTGTGTTGTTAGCCCCCTTATCAAAGATTATTTGACCATATATATGTGGTTTTATTTCTGGGCTTTCTATTCTGTTCCATTGGTCTGAGTGTCTATTTTTCTGCCAATACCATACAGTTTTGATTATTGTGGCCTTATAATATAGTTTAAAGTCAGGTATTATAATGCCCCCAGCTTCATCCTTTTTCCTTAGGATTGCTTTGGCTATTCAGGGTTTTTTATATTTCCATATAAATCTTATGATTTTTTTTTTTTTTTTATAGTTCCATATAAATCTTATGATTTGCTAGTATTTTCTTTAGTATTTTGGCACCTGTATTCATTAGAGATATTGGTCTGTAGTTTTCTTTCTTTGTGCCATTCTTGCCTGGTTTTGGTATGAGGGTTATGTTGGCCTCATAAAATGTGTTTGGAAGTATTGCTTCTTCTTCAATTTTTTGGAAGACTTTGAGTAGAATCGCAACCAAGTCTTCTTTGAATGTTTGATAGAATTCACTAGTATAACCGTCTGGGACTGGACTTTTATTTTTGGGGAGGTTTTTAATAGTTTTTTCTATTTCTTCCCTGCTGATTGGTCTGTTTAGTCTTTCTGCTTCTTCATGACTCAGTTTAGGAAGGTTGTATTGTTATAGGAATTTATCCATTTCTTCTAGATTGTTGTATTTGGTGGCATATAGTTTTTCATAGTATTCTACAATAATTCTTTGTATATCTATGATGTTTGTGGTGATTTCTCCTCTTTCATTTTGGATTTTATTTATTTGAGTCCTGTGTCTTTTTTCCTTGGTGAGTCTTGCCAAGGGTTTGTCAATTTTGTTGATCTTTTCAAAGAACCAGCTCCTTGTTTTATTGATTTTTTTATAGTTTTTCTGTTCCCTATTTCTTTTATTTCTGCTCTGATTTTTATTATCTTGTTTCTTCGGCTGGTTTTGGGTTGTCTTTGTTCTTCTTTTTCTAGCTCCTTAAGGTGTGAAGTTAAGTGGTTTACTTCGGCTCTCTCTTGTTTGTTCATATAGGCCTGAAGTGATATGAACTTTCCTCTTATTACGGCTTTTGCTGCATCTCAGAGATTCTGATATGTCGTACTTTCATTTTCATTTGTCTGTATATATCTTTTGATCTCTGTGCTTATTTCTTCTTTGACCCATTCATTTTTTAGAAGTATGTTGTTTATTTTTCACAATTTTGTGGGTTTTTCCCCCTCTTTTTACAGTTGAATTCTATTTTCAAGGCTTTATGATCATTGAATATGCTTGGTACAATTTCAATTTTTCTAAATTTGCTGATATTGTCTTTGTGGCCCAACATATGGTCAATTCTTGAGAATGTTCCATGTACACTAGAGAAAAATGTATACTCTGTCGCTTTGGGATGAAGTGTCCTGTAGATGTCTATCATATCCAGGTGTTCTAGTATTTCATTTAAGGCCACTATATCTTTATTGATTCTCTGTTTGGATGACTAATCTAGAGCCGTCAGTGGTGTATTGAGGTCTCAAAATATAATTGTATTTTTGTCAGTTTTTGTTTTAAGGTCAATAAATAGCTGTCTGATATATTTTGGTGCTCCTTGGTTTGGTGCATATATATTAAGGATTGTTATGTTCTCTTGATTCAGTGTCCCCTTAATCATTATGAAAAGACCATTTTTGTCTCTGAGTACTTTTTCTGTCTTGTAGTCAGCATTATCAGATATGAGTATTGCTACACTTGCTTTTTTGGGTGTTGTTTGCTTGGAGTATTTTTTTCCAGCCTTTCACTTTGAGTTTGTTTTTATCCTTGTTGCTTAGATGAGTTTCTTGTAGGCAGCATACAGTTGGATTTTCTTTTTTAATCCATTCTGCTACTCTGTGTCTTTTTATTGGTAAGTTTAATCCATTTATATTTAGTGTAATTTTTGACACTTATGGGTTCCCTATTGCCATTTTATAAATTGCTTTCTGTTAGTTTTGTATCTTGTTTGATTCTTCTCTTTTATTTTTATATTGTTTGTTTTTGTTTGTTTGTATTCCATACTTCTTTCTTCTGTTGCTACCTTTTTTAAGTCAAGTGTTTTTGTGGTGGTTTTTTCAAGGGTGGTTACCATTAAGTAATGAAAATGGTACCTACCATATTCATTGTAGTACCCTTTCTTATGAGTATTTCTGCGCTCCATCGTCCTTTGCTACTGTTAATCTTCATCTTTTCTCCCCTTTTTTTTTCTTTTGTTGTCACAGTTTAAGTTTGGTTTTATTGTTTTTTTGGTGGAGCTGTTACTTGTGGTTTTGTTTTCTTTTGTTCTTTGAATCTGGTTGGAAAACCCCCTTCAGTATTTCCTGGAGTGGGGGCTTTCTGATGATAAATTCTCTCATCTTTTCTGTATTTGTGAATGTTTTTATATCTCCTTCGTACTTGAAGGATAGCTTTGATGGGTATAGTATTCTTGGCTGAAAGTTTCTCTCTTTCAGGGCTTTGAATATTGTGGTCCACTCTCTTCTAGCTTGTAGAGTTTCTGCTGAGAACTCTGATGATAATCTAATAGGTCTTCCTTTATATGTTGTATTCTTCTTTACCCTGGCTGCCTTGAGAATTTTTTCTTTCTCATTGGTTTGTGTCATCTTCATTATGATGTGACTTGGAGTGGGTTTTTTTGGGGTTAAGAAAACTCGGTGTTCTGTTTCCTTTTTGAATTTGAGGCTTTAGTTCTTTCCACAGGCTTTATAGTGTCTAATTGTTAGATTGTGCACCTGAAACAAATATAATATTGTATGAAAACTGAAATTAAAAAATAAAAATGGCTTGACCTGTGGTGATGCAGTGGATAAAATGTCAACCTGGAAAGCTGAGGTTGCCAGTTCAAAACCCTTCCCTTGTTTGGTCTAAGGCACATATGGGATTTTTAGCTTCCTGCTCCTTCCTCCTTTCTCTCTCTCTCTCTGTCTCTCTTTTTCTCTCTCTTTTTCATACACACACACAGTATCTCTCTCTTCTCTAAAATGAATAAATAAAAAAGATTAAATTAAAAAAATAAAAATGTATTTTAAACAAGTGAAAATACAATCCAGAGTTGGGATAATATAGCTTCTATATCTGGTAAACAACCAGTTTAGAGACAAGAAAAGACAAAATGGCGCTGGAGTAGGCAGACGTACCAATATCTACCTCCCAGAACCAAAGTGGAATACAAACTAATTTTAAGAACTATCATCTGGAAAAACCAACTTTAGACTAAACTAAGAGCACTCTTCAACCAAGGAACACTGAAGAAGCCACACCGAGACTGGTAGGAAAAGCGGAAACGCGGAGAGGGCTGTCCAGCTCCCCGGAGTGAACGGCAGCAGGGAGAGACTCGCCTGGCGGGAAGTGAGTTTAGCAGAAGGGGAAGGGTCCTGATCCCCAGGAACAAAGCCCCAGCCTGCAGCCCCAGAGCCCAGAAGAGGCATAAGGACAGTATTTAGCTGGATATAAGTCAGGATTCTGTTTGTGAGAAAGAGTCTTATTTCTCAGACCCAGGATCCTTCTTAAAGGAACTGCGCAGAATATCTCTCTCACAAACACACACCCAGGGCTCACGGGGACAGAGGGAGAGAGGAGAAGACCAGGGTAACAGAAAGAGAGTATAATATAGGAGGCACAGGGAGAAATATTTTGGAAGATAGCCACCCTAACCCCTGGGACGAGTCACTCCCCAAAGCTGAAGTGAATATTTCCCCTGGAAACAGCAATACCAGCAAAGGGATTCAGGAGAGCAGCTAAACAAGCTCCCCCACAGCACTCAGAGCAGAGTTGCATAGAAGGAGGGAGTTTTGGGTCTACAGCAGTGAGTCATAGGGTCCGAGCAGCAACTCCTTCACCCATGTGGCTGAGGGCTCGCCGGAGGGCCGGTGGCAGCGGGAGACAAAAGCATGGTTCTGCTGGCAGCGGCGGAAGCCAGCTGGCCACCACTGGGCTCAGGTGTGAGCTCAATCTTGCCCGGCTGGGAGAAGGGGTTGTGCAAAAATGGTCAAACTCAGCTGCCAGCAGCCTGTAATTCAGCCTGTGGGAGAAGGGCAGGAACCCCGGTAAGGGTGGAGACAAGCCCTGAGGCAAGGGCAGAGGAGCACAGCCTTGCCCTGCCCATGCAACCCAGGCTTGCAGTCTGACTTGGTAGCCGGCTCCTCCCACAGGGGTGGAGCCAAAAGTCCAGAAGAGGCAGAGTACTGCTACTGAGCTGAGCTTAGGCACGCATTCATGCCCGGTGGTAGAGCCAAGGCTAGCAGCCGTTCCTCAAGCAGGCTCCTCCTGCAAGGGCAGGGCAAAAGCCCAGAAACAGGCAGAGACCCGAAGCTGAGCAAAGGTGCTCGCTAATGCCCTCAGGACCGAGCATAACGTCACACACGGGGGCGGGGCAAAGGCCAAGGCCACCAACCCTTGTGCACCCGATCATGTGATCACAGCCATTCTTGTGAAGATAAAATGCGGAGGCAGAGAAATACAGCACAAATAAACCAAGATAAATCCCCAGAAAAGGACCTAAGTGAATCAGATATAACCAAATTACCAGATGAAGAGTTTAAAATAACGATTGTTAGGATGCTCAAAGATATCAGAGCAACCATAGATGACCATTATGAAAACCTAAATAAAGAGATAACAAATATAAAAAAGGACATTGAAATAATAAAAAAGAATCAGTCAGAAATGACAAATACAATATCTGAAATAAAGAACACAATGGAAGGAACTAAAAGCAGGATGGATGAAGCAGAGAATCGAATCAGTGAGTTAGAGGACACAATAAATAAAGGCATGGAAGCAGAGCAGAAAAAAGAAAAGAGACTCAAAAAGTCTGAGGAAACTCTAAGAGAGCTCAGTGACAACATGAAGAGAAACAACATCCACATCATAGGGGTTCCTGAAGAAGAGAAAGAACAAGGTATAGAGACTTTGTTCAAACAAATCATAGCAGAAAACTTCCCCCAATTAAGGCAGGAAAACATTTCATATGTTCAGGAAGCACAGAGAACTCCATTAAGGAGAAACCCAAAGACACCAACACCAAGACACATCATAATTAAAATAACAAAGCTAAGTGATAAAGAGAAAATATTAAAAGCTGCTGGAGAAAAAAAGACTATCACCTACAAAGGAGCCCCCATAAGGATGACTTCTGACTTCTCAACAGAAACACTTGAGGTCAGAAGGAAATGGCAAGAAATATTCAAAGTAATGCAGAACAAGAACCTACAACCAAGACTACTTTATCCAGCAAGGCTATCATTTAAAATTGAAGGAGAAATAAAAAGCTTTATAAACAAACAAAAAAAAAACTCAAGGAATTCACTGCAACCAAAGCAAGGCTGCAAGAAATGCTAAGAGACCTGTTGTAAACAGATCAAAGGAAAAAAATATACAACAAAAGAGGAATACAGTTTTAAAGAAAAAAAATGGCAATAAACAATTACATATCAGTAATAACCTTAAATGTTAATGGATTAAATGATTCGATCAAGAGACATAGGGTTGCTGCGTGGATAAGAAAACAGGACCCATACATATGCTGTCTACAGTAGACACACCTTAAATCAAAAGATGCACACAGACTGAAGATAAAAGGATGTAAAAAAATATTTCATGCAAATGGAAATAAAAAAAAGCTGGGGTAGCAATACTTATATCAGACAAAATGGACTTTAAAACAAAGACCATAGTTAGAGATAAAGAAGGTCACTACATAATGATAAAGGGAGCAATCCAAAGGAAAGATATAACCGTTATAAATATCTACGCACCTAATATAGGAGCACCTAAATATATAAAGCAGACTTTGATGGACTTAAAGGGCGAGATCAACAGCAGCAATACTATAATCGTAGGGGATTTCAATACCCCTTTAACATCATTATATAGATCCCCAAGAAAAAATATTAACAAAGAAACAGCAGACTTAAAGGACATATTAGATCAACTCAATTTAATAGATATCTTCATAACCTTTCACCCTAAAACAGCAGCATATACATTCTTTTCAAGTGCTCATGGTACATTCTCTAGAATAGACCACATATTTGGGTGACACAAAAGCAGTGCAAATTTAAGATGATTGAAATCTTATCAAGCACTTTCTCTGATCACAATGGCATTAAACTAGAAATCAACCACAATAGAAAAATTGAAAAACATTTAAACACTTGGAAATTAAATAGCATGTTATTAAATAACGAATGGGTTAACATTGAGATCAAATAAGAAATTAAAAAATTCCTAGAAACAAATGATAATGAGAATAAATCAACTCAAAATTTATGGGACACAGCAAAAGCAGTCCTGAGAGGGAAGTTTTTAGCATTACAGGCATACCTCAAGAAGCTAGAAAAAGCTCAAATAAACAAATTAACCCTGCATCTAAAAGAACTAGAAAAAGAACAGCAAGTAAAGCCCAGAGCTAGTAGAAGGAAGGAAATAATAAAGATCAGAGCAGAAATAAATGACATAGATGCTAAAGAAACAATACAGAGGATCAATGAAACCAGGAGCTGGTTCCTAGAGACTATATAAGTGTAAGGTCGGTGAATACAGGGCTGGTCACGTGGGAACTTAGGCTCCGGGAACTTTGGCTAGGACCGCCCACAGTCAAGTGCGCCCAAAAGAAACTTCCTAGGACTTCTTGGAAACAAAGGCGGTTGACTGTCAGCCAGTAAGATTTCTCTACATCATATTAGTCCGACTGCCCTAGAGGGACTCTTTTTTAAATATACCCGCGTGGTCTCTCCATGCGTGATTTTTTCCTGACCTCCATCTTGCATGCCAGTGAGTCTCGTCCGGGGAATGCTTTGTACTGAATAAAGCCTTTTGAACTTACCAAACTAGGTGGCTCTGAGACCTGTTCCTTCCTTCTCGGCAGGGAAAAATACCTTACATTTTGGTGCCGAAAACCCGGGAGGAGTCAGAAGTCTGCAAGGACCACTCCTTTCCCCTTCACTCTGAGAAAGAACCAGGACCTCCGACCTCCCACCCACTTCAGCACACGGTGTGGTAAGTTCCCTACCTCTAACCTCCGCCTGCCTCAGTTCTCTCCTCTGAGAATCCCTGTCCAAAACCGCAGCTGCGTCAGGGACTTCTCTTCTGTCAGAGTGCATTTGCTTTAGAGATGTCCGGAGCATTTCCACTCTACCTTTTCCATCCGTGGCCGGACTGTGAGTTTTTAGGATGCTAATACTCAGGTCTGACCACTCCAAGAACTGAGGGTGATTATGGGGACAAAGGGATCCAAATCTGACTGTAAAACACCCCTGGGGTGCCTGATCCAGAATCTCTCAAACATTGATTGTTCCCTGAAAGAGAAGAAACTGATCTTCTGTAGCATAGCCTGGCCACAATACCCGCTGAATAACCAGACCAGGTGGCCTCAGGAAGGGACTTTCGATATTAACATCCTTACTGATTTACGGAATTATTGTCAGGAGGCTGGGAAGTGGTCAGAAATTCCTTATATTCAGGAGTTTTGGCATCTGCATTCTCATCTTAAACTCTGTGCCGGTTGCTCTACACCGCACATCCTTTTGGCCAGAGAAACCTCAGCTAAACCATCCACTCCAGATTTCTCCTCCTTTTCTGACTCCCCTGAGGAACTCTCTTCCCCTCCTGCAAGACTCCCTTGGCTCTCTCAGTCCCATCGGGCTCCTCCCCCCTCTTCGCTAGATCCCGCTTCCCCACCTGCAAATGATGCGCTCTCTCTCTCCTCTTACAACCTGCTTAACTCCTAATACCAGCCACCTATTCTTACCTGGGCTGCCCATATCCTACCTAAATCTTCTAATTATCAGCGTATAACTCATATTTGTCTCACTTTTTTAAAAAATTCTTACAGATTGCACCAATGAAGTTCCTCAACACATGGCCAAACAGATGTTCCTCCTGGACACCCCTCAAAACCACCACCTTCCGATCTCCCCCTCCCCACAATGCCCCTATTCAGCAGGAATTAGCCAGACGAATAAGCAGTGCCCCTTACTAACAAAAAAAGATTGGAATGTAAGGTTGGTGGATAGAGGGCTGGTCACGTGGGAACTTAGGCTCCGGGAACTTTGGCTAGGACAGCCCACAGTCAAGCGCGCCAAAAAGAAACTTCCTAGGACTGCTTGGAAACAAAGGCAATTGACTGTCAGCCAGTAAGATTTCTCTACGTAATATTAGCCCGACTTCCCTAAAGGGACTCTTTCTTAAATATACCCACGAGGTCTCTCCATGCGTGATTTTTTCCTGACTTCCCTCTTGCACGCCAGTGAGTCTTGTCTGGGGAATGCTTTGTACTGAATAAAGCCTTTTGAACTTACCACACTTGGTGGCTCCGAGACCTGTTCCTTCCTTCTCGGCGGGGAAAAATACCTTACAATAAGAAACTAATGCAACAATATAAAGACAAGCAACCCAATTAAAACAGAAAGAAAGGACTGCAAATAACAAATGGCCAAGGGCTCATCAATCAAGATGCTCCACACCTCTTGATTATCATTAGAAAAATGCAAATCAAAACCACAGTGAGATACCACTATTTCCTGCTTGCATGGCAACAATTTAACAAAAGAGGGCAGGGCAGGGTGTTGAGGTGGGAAGTAAGTACTAGCAGAATGTGGCAAAACTGGAACACTCACCCAACCTGGTGGGAAGGTAAAGGTGCAGCTACTGTAGAAGGCAGTTTGGCAGTTGCTCAAAATGACAAAATACCCAGCAAGATAACTTCTAGGTATACCCTTCCAGTGTGCAAGCCAAACACATGAATAAAGATAAGGAATTAATTTTTACACTCAATTGTGTCATTTTTTGCAGTTACTACAGTACACTGTACAGTACAGTATATTTATGTTCTTTTCCTTTCTCTGTGGCTTAGTTGAGTATTTATGTTCTAGATTACAATTTTACAACTGTATTAGGATAGGGACATGACTTAGGCTAGGTTTTGTTAGACTTACACCAAAATTTGGATTACGTCACTGTCATAGAAACGGGACTGTGTCATAACCCGAGGATCCCCTGTACCTGCATGTTATCGGGGGTGTTGTGATGTAGAAGAAAACAGACAGGCTAGATTAATGTAAGCATTGACCTGTATTAGAGAAAAAATACCTCCCGAGGACACGACTACTCCCCATGAACTGTTTTTTGTTAGAATGTTTTAATTTAAAACCATCTTGAGTGGTTACTTTAGGTCTCTGAGTTTGCGATCCCATCATGCGGGCTTTCCTGGAGCTTGTCACATGCAGTTTGTGGCCGCCTTTTATTTTTTTCATCCATAAGAGTAAGTTTATTAAAGCTGGGGAGTGAAACAGGACAGCGCATAGGGTAGAAGAGAAGAAGCAGTAGGGGATGGCATAGAGAGGCTGCCTTGGTTTTCTAAAGACCTATGAGGAAGAAATGAGCCTGCAGCAGGAAGCCACGAAAAAAAGGGAGACTTGGAGACAGGTTTAGGGGTTTATCCTGAAATTAGCTGCTGCTGCCCATGGCTCACCTGGTTGCAAGTCCCCTGATAATTGTTACAGTTTAAGGGATCCATGCCTGTGAAGAAGAAAAAGGGGAATGGAAAGGGGAAAGGTAGGGGCATGCTCCAGAGAGGCAGGCACAGTCGGTCCTTTGGGTTGAGCATTTTTAAAGACTGGTACTTTGGAAGAGAATTTTAATAAAATATTTATCATCTTTTACAGGTGTGCGCAAAATTTTCCCCTCTTTCCCAGGGCCATGGTCACCACTGAATGGCCAGTTTCAGGGAAGGGGGACATCCAGCATGGCAGCTAATCCCAGGATCACCCACCTGGGCCTGCACAAAACCACAACTGAGGCCTAAATATTATCTGTAGGGAGGTGACCCTCTGCATCCAACTGTAAACCAGTCAGCCTGTTTGTTCAGCTATTTGTCTAAGTTTCCTTATAGTACTTGTGGAGAAATTTTCCTAGCTTTTTACTATCCTGCCTCAACTACACACACTCACTTTGTGGTTAAAATTTAAGATAAATAATACAAAATTTTGCTGAGCATGTGTGGAAACCTCATACTTTGCTGGTAGAATCATAGAAAGCCTAAAAAATGCTGGTAAATTCTTCTTAGGAGAGGAACAAATTTATTCATACAGGTATCTCATGACTCAGAAATTTTATTCCCAAGTATTACTGGCAAATGTGAACTGAGAACATATGTCCATGGAGAGACTTGAATTTCACATTTATTATATCATAGCACCTTTATTAATAAAATGCTCAAATCCCAAACAATCTAAACAGCCATTAAACAAAAGTTTACATAAAACATGGTAGATTTATACCAACATTAAGCCCAGTGAATGAGACTCATAGCGTATACTGTATGATTGTATAAATATAAAGTTCAAGCTCAGGCAAAACTAATCAGTCATGGTGGAAATTATACCATTGATAAGGGAAATTGACTGCAAAGGAACACAGGAATTTCATTGGTTGAAAAATAATGGAGATATTCTATAATTTAACTGGGATTGTAGTTACTCAGTTATAAGCATTTTCTAAAGCTCCCCAACCTGGAAATTTAAGATCCATTCATGATATTTCTGATAGATTATACCTCACTATTTTCTTTAAGTGACCTAATGTGAAATCATGCTTAAATAAATTAATTAAATATTAGAATCAGCTGTCTAATTAAACAGACATCAGACCTATGCATCTACAGAAAATGAAAGTGTAAAATTTTATGTAGGTGGAGAACATATTACTGGGATCAATGGTTAATAAATGCATATCTACTCAGTGATGGAGATCTATAGTAGTCTTCTGCTAAAATGTTTTCTGGATAATACAATTCTTTGCATGGTAATAATGACTAGTACTGCTGTACTACTGCCTACCTCTGTTCTCAGTGCTCAACCTATTATCTCCTCATTGAGTCTCTGTGTACCTGAAATTATTTACTTTTTACAGCATTCCAGTGAGGTAGGTTTTGTTATTACTCTTATTTGTTATTATTCATTGAAAATTGAGGACCATACATATAAATTGTTCAAGATCAGGTCTAGTAAGTGCCACAGAAGGTAGAAAAAGTCAAATCACACCTAGAGGTCATATTCTTTGTTTGGTCCCTATGCACCTCTGAAATCTTTTTTAAGTGTTGGCATCTTAAAATATAGCAGCATCTATTAGAAAATATAAGAAAGCTTGCTATTATTACTTGCTAGAAACAAAACAAAACAAAGAGAGCTTGCCATGAATACTTGTTGAAACAGATATAACACACACGCTCCCCCCCACACACACACACACACACTAAATTCCTAGCCTGGTTAATGATATATACTCCTCAGAATGCATTTAAATGTTCTCTCCTGATCATGTATAAAAATACCAAAAGAACAGCATTATTTGTTATAATTAAAACCAAAAAGCTCTTCTTTATGGGTTCATAAAAATGTGATGAAATACACAGGGCAATTTTGAAACCGAACAAACAAACTGAATGTCACTGAATTTATATTAAGCCAAAAAAAAAAAAAAAAAGGAGGAAGGCTAAAAATAGTATTTTGTATTTCTATTTATTTGAACTTTTAGAGAAGAAAATTGAATTATGTTGATGAAGGTCAATGCAAATCTTATTTCTGGGTATGTTCAGAGTGAGTGCTCAATTTTTTATTTTTATTTTTAGGGGACACTAGTCATAAAAATTATGCAGATTTCAGATGATCAATTTTATTCTACATTAAGTCCTCTGTTTATTGTCAAGCCAAAGAGAGTTCTTTTTTTAAAACTGTGTATGGTGTTAGATTGGTATAAAAGAATTATTGAATGACAAATTAGTAAGTTTATAGTGTCTAATTGTTGGAGTGTGCACCTGAAACAAATATAATATTGTATGTGTAAAGCTAGCAGACACGGCCACTATCACAGCAGCCCGGCCCATGCAGGTTCGCATTGGATTCAAACAGTCGGTAAAGAAACAACGGAGCCACAAACTGGTGGGCCATAGTCTTTAATTCTAGCTTGCACTGGCGGGCAAGTAAAAACACACACTGGGCTCCAAATCTCAGTCACATTCAGTGCTCACAAAGCCACTGACTTATCCGAGTTTCCTAGAATCAAAGGTTTCTAGCTCACCAGCCTTATTCTCCTCAGTTCCCCATCTCCTTCCTTACCCCATGTAAAGCCAGGAGCCACGACCAGGGCCAGCATCAGAGCAACCACCTGGCCCATGCAGGTTCGCATTGGATTCGGACAGTCGGCAAAGAAACAATGGAGCCAAAAACTGGTGGGCCATAGTCTTTAATCCTAGCTTGCACCCGGCAGGCAAGTAAAAAATACACACTGGGCTCCAAAACCCAGTCACATTCAGTGCTCACAAAGCTACTGACTTATCCGAGTTTCCTAGAATCAAAGGTTTCTAGCTCACCAGTCTTATTCACCTCTGTTCCCCATCTCCTTCCTTATCCCAAATACAAACTCGACACAAACTGGCATCTCACTCAGCACTCCACCATCTTGGCTGCTTCTCCTGGCCTCCTCCACGTGGCCTTTCTCTGCTCTCCTCTGCTCTCTCTTCTAATGATAATCTCAGGAACCAAGTGCCAAGTCCCGTTCTGCCCCCATTTTATAGTGTAGCTTCATAACCTTTAATCCAATATACAAAATAGGGTAGTCTCTAATACAGTCACTTCTCTGAGGCATGATTGGATTGGACCGCCCTATATCAAAAAGGGTAGGAAAGGCTTAATCCCAAAACCAAGCCCCAGGCTACAAGGATTCTGCCTGCCTTTAGCCCACACCAACACACATTAATATCACCTGGGCGACGGCCTCCTCATGTTATCTAACAAAGTGAGCATAATACATTTTATCTGCCCAACATCCCAAATACAAACTCTGTACAAACTGGCATCTCACTCAGCACTCCGCCATCTTGGCTGCTTCTCCTGGCCACATGGCCTCTTTCTGCTCTCCTCTCTGCTCTCTCCTCTAATGATCATCTCAGGAACCAAGAGCGCAAGCTCCTATTCTGCCCCCATTTTATAGTGTAGAAATCCAAACCTTTAATCCAATATACAAAATAGGGAAGTCTCTAATACAAAGTCACTTATCTGGGGCATGATGGGATTGTACCGCCCCACATCAAAAAGGGTGGGAAAGGCTTAATCCCAAAACCAAGCCCCAGGCTACAAGGATCCTGCCTGCCCCCAACACACATTAATATCACCTGGGCAACGGCCTCCACGTGGGAAGCATTATCTTTTACAAAGTGAGCATAATACATTTTATCTGCCCAACAGTATGAAAACTGTAATTAAAAAATATTTAATGGCTTGACCTGTGGTGATGCAGTGGATAAAATGTCAACCTGGAAAGCTGAGGTTGCCAGTTTATAACCCTGCACTTGTTTGGTCTAAGGAACATATGGGATTTTTAGCTTCCTGCTCCTTCCTCCTTTCTCTCTCTCTCTCTCTCCCTCCCTCTCTCTCTCTCTCTCTCTCTTTCTCTCTCTTTTTCACACACACACACACACACACAGTATCTCTCTCTTCTCTAAAATGAATAAATAAAAATGATTAAATTACAAAAATAAAAATGTATTTTAAACAAGTGAAAATACAATCCAGAGTTGGGATAAAATAGCTCCTATATCTGGTAAACAACCAGTTTAGAGACTATATAAGGAACTCTAATGCAACAATATAAAGACAAGCAACCCAATTAAAACAGAAAGAAAGGACTGCAACTAACAAATGGCCAAGGGCTCATCAATCAAGATGCTCCACACCTCTTGATTATCATTAGAAAAATGCAAATCAAAACCACAGTGAGATACCACTATCTCCTGCTTGGATGGCAACAATTTAACAAAAGAGGGCAGAGCAGGGGGTTGAGGTGGGAAGTAAGTACTAGCAGAATGTGGCAAAACTGGAACACTCACCCAACCTGGTGGGAAGGTAAAAGTGCAGCTACTGTAAAAGGCAGTTTGGCAGTTGCTCAAAATGACAAAATACCCAGCAAGATAACTTCTAGGTATACACCTAAAAGAACTTAAAACAGATATCAGACAAAAACCTGTCCACAGGTGTTCTTAGCAGTGTTATTCATAAATGCCAAAAGGTAGAAACAACCTATATATCCAGCACCATCTGATGGCTGGGTAAACAAATGCGCTATAACCATGCAGTTATGTCATTCAGTTATCATTCAGGTATCATTCAGTAATAAAACAAAAGTAGTAACTTGTAAAGCCAGAAGCCAAGGCCAGGGCCACCATCATAGCAGCCTTCTGGCCCATGCAGGTTCGCATTGGATTCGGACAGTCGGTAAAGAAACAGCGGAGCCAAAAACTGGTGGGCCATAGTCTTTAATTCTAGCTTGCACCCGGCGGGCAAGTAAAAATACACACTGGGCTCCAAAATCCAGTCACATTCAGTGCTCACAAAGCTACTGACTTATCCGAGTTTCCTAGAATCAAAGGTTTCTAGCTCACCAGCCTTATTCACCTCTGTTCCTCATCTCCTTCCTTATCCCAGATACAAACTCTACACAAACTGGCATCTCACTCAGCCCTCCGCCATCTTGGCTGCTTCTCCTGGCCTCTTCCACATGGCCTTTCTCTGCTCTCCTCTGCTCTCTCTTCTAAAGGTAATCTCAGGAACCAAGAGAGCAAGCTCCCGCTCCATCCCATTTTATAGTGTAGATTCAAACCCTTAATCCAATATACAAAACAGGGAAGTCTCTAATACAAAGTCACTTCTCTGAGGCATGATTGGATTGTACCACCCCACATCAAACTGGGTGGGAAAGGCTTAACCCCAAAACCAAGCCCCAGGTTACAACGATCCCCAACACACATTAATATCACCTGGTCGACGGCCTCACGTGGGCAGCACCATCTTTAACAAAGTGAGCATAATACATTTTATCTGCCCAACATAACTTATGCATGTTACAACATAGATGAATCTCATAAACATTATGCTTAGTAAAATAATCCACAGAGAAAAGTCAAATATAGTAAAGAATTCACTGATATGAAAATGTCTGGAAGAGGCAATTTCATTAAAACAGAAAGTAAGTAGAACAAGGGTGTCCAGAGGATGAGAAGTGACTGCTCATAGGTGGTAGGTTTCTTTTTGAGCTGATGAAAATGGTCTAGAATTAGATAGTGGTGATGGTTGTACAACCTTGTGCCTATACTAAAAACTCTAAATTGTACACTATGAAATGAAGAATTTTATGGTATATGAATTATGGTTCAATATGGAAAACTATTAAAAAAGAGTTTTTACATATAAAACAAAAATATGTAAAATATAAAAAGTACATAAAACATTTTATATATACTATAGTTTAGGCCAGGGGTCCCCAAACTACGGCCCGTGGGCTGCATGCGGCCCCCTGAAGCCATTTATCCGGCCCCCACTGCACTTCTGGAAAGGGCACCTCTTTCATTGGTGGTCAGTGAGAGGAGCATAGTTCCCATTGAAATACTGGTCAGTTTATTGATTTAAATTTACTTGTTCTTTGTTTTAAATATTGTATTTCTTCCCATTTTGTTTTTTTACTTTAAAATAAAATATGTGCAGTGTGCATAGGGATTTGTTCATAGTTTTTTTATAGTCTGGCCCTCCAGTGGTCTGAGGGACAGTGAACTGGCCCCCTGTGTAAAAAGTTTGGGGACCCTTGGCTTAGGCAGTTGTTTAAGGGTGATTGCAGTACATATTTCTCTTTTTTTTTTTTGGAATATATCTAAAATTAAGCAAAATTGTTTTTGTAACTGATTAGGATGCAAAGTTATAACAGCTTTTTAGCCCTGAACTAGCAAACATGACATTTAGTTCAATATATATATTTATATATATTAGTGTCTGAGTTTCTTTATTTGAAGCATTGTTTTAAAAGGGTTTGAAATATATTCTTTGGAACATTAACTTTGATATCTGTTCTATACTTTAACCATGATTTTATTCTAAACACTGATGCATCTCTTTGTAAACAGCTAGTTTTCCAGTTTAGCATATATACAAATCTTATGATACCTTTGCTTTAAATTTTTATTGACATCCCATCAGATGAACCAGATTAAATCTCTCACCTCCTATACTCCCAACACTGTAATCTAAATGGTTCACATTGTTAACACTTTACTTATATTTTTCCTTTGATACATTTAAACTAGTTTCCAGAAAAAGAGGAAAAAGCATGAGTCTCATTCAGATACAAAAAAAAAAAATGAGCACGAGTTAAATAAAGATTTTATTTTACCTGATGGCTGTTATAATAGATTCAAAGTGACACCAAAGCACGGAGATTTGTGTGAGATTCAAGACTTGAATTACAAAGGGGAGAAAACTTTTTTTCTGCATAGAGGATTTGAGGTAATTAGAAAGTACCAAAGAAAACAGAATTTACTTATCTGTTTGTAAATAAGATGCCACTTAACAGAAATGTGGAATTTAGCCAGAGGCCATTGAACAGACCCTGTAGAAGGGACTGCTTCAGAAGCTATGAGATATTCCGTTTAAGTGCATTTTTTTTTTCTGTAGCACAATTTTGTGCGTGTTTCTCACCAGGATCTTTTTGAGTTACAGTATTTAAAATAGAGGGTGAATGTTGTCCAGCTATGCTGGCGATCATCAGAATATCAATATACATGTATAGGTGTTTAGTGGCCAATCCCTAGAACTAAAATAAGGTATAAAAATTTTGCATTCATTAACAGGAAAACAGATGACCTTGAAGCTCAGTCTCAGTGGTGCTAAGATGCTTTCTTATCAAGTTAGTACTTTCAAGGAGCCATACACACAGGTTGAATTACTACAGAAGTCCTCATTCTTTATATGCTGGACATGTTTGCTCGTCTTATTTTTAAATTATGTTACAGGCAAAATAATAGTAAAATTGAGATAAATGGGAGCTTTGTAACCGAGAGCAAGGAAATCAATATTGAGAGTAAACATGAGAAGGTCCCAGCTGTTAAGTTATGGTAGAAGGGGATCCTCTGTGCAGCCAGTTACCCGATTGTCTGGCAGGCTTGTTGAGCTGCTATCCTGCTCCTGTCACACCACCAAGCTGTCTCTGTTCATGCGATGTGAGCGGCTTAGCTGGTCCTGCATTCCTGAGTGTGTGGCCTTAGTAGACACGCCCCTGTATGTGATGGGGTACAACCGGCCGTCCACATGCACCCGGCTGCCTCGTACTGTAGAGGAGTCTGCCGGGAGCGACTTGTCACTTTTCTGTGGCACCTCAGCCTTCCGACGAGGTCGGTATTTATACTCCGGATATTTCTCTCGGTGTTCATCACGCAGTCGCTGTGCCTCCTCGAAAAATGGCCATTTTTTGGCTTCTGTCAGCATTTTCCACTGATAGCCCAGCCTCTTGCTGATCTCTGAGTTTTGTATCTTGGGATTTTCTAGAGCCACCTTGCGCCTTTGGTCTCGAGACCACAGCATGAATGCATTCATGGGTCGTTTGATGCGGCCCTGGCCATTGTCTCTACCATTTCCTCTTGTTTCACACCAATAACTAGAGCTAGTACTTCCCATCCCAAGTAGTGAGGAGTTTTTCCCAAAGGTCAGAATAGTTTGTCGCTGTAGCGCGGGACTGGAATCATCATTGCTGTTTAGTACTCTGAACATAGCAGAAACGTTACACTGTTTATTAACAGTCAAACTGTTAATAAAAGGAGAGGTAACAAAATTAGTAGGTGTTAGCTCTTCTGAAATTTTTCTTACTATTCAAACCTTATTTATAGCAGAGAATTTATCACCGCAACTTTTGCAATAAAGTACCTATGTCTCCGCCCCCCATGCCTCTTCCCCTGAAACACTCCGGAAACTGTCAGCCAAACCCACCCAATCCACCCATTCCCAAGCAGAACTTCTTAATAAATAAGAACACACTGCTTATACAGTACACACCCCACACCTACCCTGGGCACTGAAGGCTCTAAGTCCTGAAGGCAGACTTGAAATGTGTAATAAAGTATTATAGTAATAAAAAAGGAGGGAATTTTCCACATATCATTTGCAAAATGGGAATAACAACCATTGATTGCACGGAACACCGCCTATTGAAATTAAAAATAAAGTCTCATCCATTGAAAACAAATAATGCCAGTATTTCAAAGAAAATAAATAAAATGATTCCTGCATCACACGCAAATATTCTACATAATTAGGTAAATTATGAAATAATATTTGAGACTCCTCACAACTTTATCCCCTCAAGGGATGAGTATGGATTTTATAATTTGTATTTCAGTCATTTTTGAAAAAAAAATTGTGAGTATGTTTATTAAACCTGGGGCCAGTGAAAGAAAGAAGGGCTTAGCATAGAAGAAGCAGCACAAGAGAGCTTTGACATGCATAGCTGCTTTGGCTCTCCAGAAATGTTACAGGAAATAAAAGACCCTACGTGGGGCTGCTTTTCCTCACTGAGAAATAAAAGTCACAGTGGCAGAAGTGAGATGGGGCTGGGGGCGTTGGGGCGATGGACGAAGGAGACTGGGCAGCTGCTGTTGGCTCACTGAAAACTCAGAGATAAAGGGGACT
This sequence comes from Saccopteryx leptura, assembly GCF_036850995.1. Classification (NCBI taxonomy): domain Eukaryota; kingdom Metazoa; phylum Chordata; class Mammalia; order Chiroptera; family Emballonuridae; genus Saccopteryx; species Saccopteryx leptura. Next base: position 879,257 of record NW_027095703.1, read on the forward strand.
GGAAGACAGGTTTAGAGGATGAGCTGCCACGCTGCTCCCCAAGGTTTTTCTCTCCCATGGTTGCGACTCTACAGGAGACCACTATCGTCTAGGACAGTGTTTCCCAACCTTTTTTGTGCCATGCCCCACCTTAATCTTTCTAAAATTTTTATGTCCCCCCTATGTAACATACATATTTTTAACATTAAAAAATTGATTTCTTCACTTAATAAACATAAATGATAGGTTCTAGAAGAAATCACTATGTAATTGTTAACAAAACACAGTAAGTAAAATTTCAAAACATATAATGAAAAACAGAAATTTAAATTCCAAATAATTTTAATACAGATTTTTCTATGTTAATTTATTATTTTAATTTAGTGTGATCCTTGCGCTTGATGCTTGCTGCACAGAGATTTTATATTTGGTTCCAATTTGGTTAGCTTTAGTCTCAAGTCTCCATGTTGTGTTATATCCAGCCGATTTCTTTTTTTTTTTTACCAGTAAATCATTTACAGCACTAAATCCACATTCAGCTAAAAATGAAGATGGAAACGGTAGCAATAGTTTTCTTGCACATTTGGTTGAATTTGGGTATTTGATTTCTGTTACCTCACAAAGCCATGCCATCACTCCTTTGATATTAAATAAAGCTTAAACTGACTCATCATTTTGCAATTCTGTGAGTTCTTCTTGATACTGCATATTTGATATATCAGACAAATCCACTAACATTGGCTGCATCATCCATGTTGGGAAATCAATTTGTTTTAAATCAGAAAATCTTTCTTTTAAATCAGCTGATAGAATATTCAAATGATTGACAATAACAAGTAAAGCGGTATCAGTTACTTCACATTTTTGGAGCCAATGAAACTGTTTAAAGTTTTTGTTGTTAATATGTTTCTGACATAACTCGATATTGGTAATGAAACCAAATATCTTTGCTTTTGCATCGACAAGAGTTTTTTTTGTTCCTTGAAGTTGCTTATTTAATATATTTAGTTTTTCAAAGATATGGGCTAAATAACTCACAAATGCTTTACCATCTATTGTTAACAGATACTTCATTTTAGGTTTGTCGCTTAAAAAATCACTAAGAGTATCAAACAATTCCATAAATCTTTTCAAACAGTTTCCTTTTGATAGCCATCTTACTTCAGTATGAAGTAAATGTCTCACATGGTCTTCATTTTGTTCTTCACAAAATAGCTTGAAAAGACGCTCACATTTGGCACTAGCTTTAATAGCATTAACACACTTTATTACTGTATGTAATACTTCATTCAGAACAGGCAAGATGTTTTTAGCTACCAAGTTTTCCCTATGAATAACACAATGCACAAGAATCATTTCTGGATTTGCATCTTTCATCAATTTTAAGCAGCCATTTTTCTTGCCCATCATATTGGGAGCACCATCTGCAGCACAAGATGTTATATTTTTCATTGGTATATCATTGACATCTAAGTGGTTTTTTAGCTTATTATATATATCTTTGGAGGTAGTGGTGCTTTCTAATCTTTTACAGAACAACATTTCTTCAGCAAAATGTCCTTTATCAATATAGCTTACATAAGTTATCAATACTGTCTCACTGTCTCTCGAAGTTGATTCATCCATTTGCAAGAAGAATTTTCTTGTTTTCAGCTTTTCAGTAAGTTGTTTTTCAATATCCTCACTCATTTCATCTATTCTTCTGCTAACAGAATTGTTACTGAGTGGCATAGCTTTTACATCTTTGTCATCTTTTTCAAGAACCGTTTTAAGAAATGCTGATATTGATGGTTTTATTAAATTCTCTCCTATAGAGTGATTTTCTCCAGTTTTAGCGATGAATAAAGAAATTTGATAACTAGCCTCAAGAACAAGATTATTAGTTGAAGTATGAGCAGTAAATAGAGACTTTAATGTTGTTCTTTTTTTAAAATTTTTCTTTAAAGTTTTAAAGTAACTCAAATCTGAATTAATATGAGCACTATGTTTCACCTTCAAATGCACCTCAAGATGACCTCGTTTCGTTGATTCATTGGTCAAGCATTGCTGGCATAAAAGACAAAAAGGAATCCACTCATCGTGAACAGTGGGTATGAACCCAAATTTTAAATATTCCTCCGAATATTGACGAGTTTTTTTCTTGCTTGCACCACTCATTTTACTATGGGCTATAATAAAAATAAGATCAATTAAAAACTACTATTAAAATATGTGTTAAAATATCTTCAATGTGCCTGACCTGTGGTGGCGCAGTGGATAAAGCGTCAACCTGGAAATGCTGAGGTTGCCGGTTCAAAACCCTGGGCTTGCCTGGTCAAGGCACATATGGGAGTTGATGCTTCCAGCTCCTCCCCACCTTCTCTTTCTGTCTCTCTCTCCTCTCTTTTTCCCTCTCTGTCTCTCTCTCTCCCTTTCTCTCTCCTCTCTAAAATGAATAAATAAATTTAAAAATATATATATAGTCAATGTGACATAGAGTAAACGTATACTAAAAATTCATATTGATTTAAATGTATATAACACATTTAATACACTACCACCGCAAATCAAAAGGTATCTATATTTTTTCCACTTGACAAAATTTTCTAGAAAGTTATGCTTCTAAAATTAAAATTGTTGTGCATGCACTATTATTGCCCCAATAATATTTATAAAATATTATTGCTTTCTAGCCCCGATGCAAGAAGTACTTAATGAAGAGTTTAATATTGATAAAAATAAAATCAAATACTTACCAATTATATCTATAATATATATATATATATATGTATATTTATTAAATCAACGAGCTTTTACAACAGTTTTGACTGACACTTATTTCAAATTAACACCAACTGAATGATGTGAAACACTATAGAAGTTGCAATGGGCCAATTAGGTGAGAATAACTGCGTTGTTTCGCGAGTTTTTAAAACGTCCAGGGTTCCCGGCGGCAGACGGCACGCTCCGCGGTGAACCAGGACGAAGTTTACTTGACGATGCCAATCACCCAGTTGATATTTTGGTCTCGTCAAATGAAATTATACTTAATAATTATTTACCGCAATTATTTAAGAATTGCATTTTTTGTTAAATTTGGCACCGATATCTAACTTTGCATTTAAATGGCCCGGGGCGAAAGAGTTAAAGTTGTGTCGAGTCCATTTTCAAATTGCCCCCTTAACTATCAAATTGCCCCCCTGTGGGGCATGGGCCCCACGTTGGGAAACACTGGTTTAGGAGATGCAAGCCTGAGTCGGAAGAAAGGCACTGGTGTGCTGCAGGGAGGGAGAGTGCCTATTCTCCTGTCTAATGCAGTTTTCCAGACCCAAATAAAGGAAGAATATAAATGACCCAATGTAAAACAAGTACCTTAATATGGAATCAAATCTTTATATTGCACTCACATACAGAAGCAAATTCTGCAAAGCTTGAAGTTGTATACTACATGAAAAATAATATACCACTTCAAAATTTAATTTAAAAGATAAAGTGTTGCATATTACAGTGTGAATGTACCATGAAAACAGCAAACAGCATGTTGGGTGAAAGAAGTCATACACAAGAGGCCACATATCAATTAATTCATATTTCATTTATATGAAATACCCAGAAGGGTCAAATACATAGATAGAGAAAGGAACCACATTAATGGTAGTCAAGGACTGGATTAGGGAAAGAAGGCATGGGATGTAAGTTACTATTGGGTTCAGTGCTTCTCTCTGGGGTAATGCAGTGTTTTGGAACTCGATACAGGTGATGGTTGCAAAACTTTTTGCAACTGGGTTGTACACTTTAAATGGCTAAGATAATCATCTAAATAAGTAAGGTGATTTTATATATAACTTATTTAAAAAACAGGATGCAAATAGAAACTTACAGTTATCTATAACTTTAGACAAAGTAAGCAGTACGAAGAGTCACTTGTGGGGAGGGAACATAATAAATTTTAAATTTTAAATAAAAGAGATTTTTGTTTTGAACCTCCAGCCCTTGGAATACTACTTGGCACACAATAGGCTCTTGAAATATTTCTCCATGCTTTAATTACCAGAAGGGGTAAAAGTAGCCTTACATTTGGAGAAGGAAATACAATGGCAATTTACTTCTTTTTCAAGATCATGGTGATATCCAGAGGGAAAGGAGGAGTCCGTGGGGGGGAAGCGTGCAAAGGAGGAGTAAATGGGGATGGAAGTAGACTTGATGTTCCATGATGAGTGAACTATGCCCTATGCAGATGATGCTTTATTGAGTTGTGCAGTTGAAATGTGCATGCATTTATTACCCAATGTCACCCCAATAAATTCAATGAAATAAAATAAATAACAGAAAATAAAAAATAGTAAATTTAGTTAAAGAAGAAGGAGGAGGTGGAGGAGAAGGCCAAAGAGAAGGGAAGGGGAAAGAGGTGGAGGAGGTTAGGAGAAGGAAGAAGAAAAAAGAAGACAGAGATAGAGGAAGAGGAGAGTGGCAGGATGATGAAGGGGTGGAAGAGGAAGAATAAGAAGGAGAAAAAGGACAAGAATAGAGAAGAAGAAAAGAAAAGGAACAAAAAGTCATGAAGAGGCTATTAGGCACCCTTCTCTGCTAATAATTTTTCTGTCAATTCTCTAATCTTCTCTATGGTCGGCTCTTTGATATCTATGGGGAGAATTTACAAAAGATGCATTAAAATTGTTCTTAAAGAAAGATGATAAAGGACATATGTATTAAGAATAGCAATGTTTCATGCAAAAGTAGAGCAGGGAAGAGGCAGGCATGCTTTATGCAATGTGAGATCAATAATCTACCTAATGATTCTCTGAGTACATGTATGATGTTTCAACTCATTTTGATCTCAGAACACATGCTGCTTTTTAGTTGCTATGCCTAGGTACTAGGTTAACTCTTTTTACAATACTGATCTTTCATACCAGAAAGTGAAAATGTGCCTCTACTCACCCCATGCCCATTCTTACCCCCAGCTCCTGGGTAACTGGTACTTCATTCCCATCTTTCAAACATAGTAAATAATAGGTTAAAATAGTCAAATTGTGTTATATGACTACACTTTCTTTTAACTAACTGATGATTATGTCTCAACAGTTGCTTAATATGATTATTTATCAAACATCCACGAGCAATCCTAAGTGGTAGGAAGGGATATAGTCCCATCAATGTTAAATCTAAATGGCATTAATTAAAAGCAAAGATTGCCAAACAAACAAACAAATTATATCATTTGGTGAAATGAATGCAGTAAATTAGAAAAATGCTCAAAAGACATAAGGCATGAGTAACTACATGCAGACTCACTCTGGTGCCCTTTCAAATCAAAACTAAAGTGAATGACACTTGAAGAGTGCTAATTTCAAGCATTCCAGTACAATCAATTGCACCTACATACTTTATTTTCATTGGTTAAATGCCCCTCTAGTAGGTCTCATTTTGTATATCTCGGAGGATTTTTAGGATTTCTATCTTGAATTCTCTGTCATTTAGCTCCAAGGTTTCCAATATATTAAATTTTTTCTCCATAGATTTTTCCTCATCTAGCTGTGTTACCTCTCTTTCTTTTGTATCCATGATATTCGATTTTCTCTTCCTTAATGGCATCTGAGGGTGGTTTTGTTGATAGTATTAATGAGATTTAATAAAGAATAAAAAGTTAAAAAAAAATAATAAAAAAAATAAAAAATCGAAAAGAGTGGTTTTTTTTAAAAAAAATTAATAATGAAATAAAGAAAAATAAAATAAAATAAAATTTTTTTAAAAAGGAAATTATTCCCCCTCTCCTTTTTTTCCTCTCCTCTCCTCTCCCCTCTTTCTTGAGAAAATCTTGTGGTGAACTGTGAATTATAACAAACAATGCCTGTGATGGAGGGCCTGAATTGAGGAAAAGTAATAAAGGGGCAAAAAAAAAAAAAAGGAAAAAAAAAAAAAAAAAAAAAAAAAAAAAAAAAAAAGAGCGTATGGACCCACAAAAAGCAAATAAGGAAAAAATTTGGGTCAAGAATAAAATGATAGGGCCTGACCTGTGGTGGCACAGTGGATAAAGCATCGACCTGGAAATGCTGAAGAATAAAATGATTTGCTTTTAGGTGTTGGTTGTCTAAGAGTTATGATGAGAGGAATAAGAGGAAAACGGAAAAATGGGTGTAGGGAGGGAAAGTGGTGTGAGGGGGAGTTTGGATCATTTGTCTTAACTCTTCATATATCTTGTTTTTCTCCTTTGTGTTGCAAGGTGCTCTAGGAAGCCAGTAAGGGAACTTCAAGGCTACTGTTTCTTACTCTTTAACCTGACTCAGATATTCCTGCAGGCTTTCTCCTTCCCCAGTGTGAATAGACCTATATTCAGTATCCACGGTTTCACTATTTTATCTTATTTGGAAAGACTTAAAATAAATTAGATAATAAATACATTTTCTTCACTTTAGATAGTTAACAGGGCTTTGAAGTTCCAGGTTACCAGAGATATTTACAAAATTACTTTAACTTAAAAGGAAAGTTACATTCTAGTTACATTTATTTAACCTTTTCCAAAATTGTTTAAGTAACTCATGAAAACCTTATGAGGTAGCAGCCATCATCTGAAACTAATATATGTGCTGACAACTTCTGCAGCAGATATAACTCAGGCTATATTTGATATTTAGTTTACCTAGGTAGCATAAGAGTCTTATTTAATGCTAATCATTCTAAACATATGAATATTTAGCTACTGCAAACTCAAAACAAGCATTAATATCAAGTGCTTTTCTAGATCATATGATTCTGAATAAACCTCTGAGATTGTTTGACATTTTAAAATTCTTTTATAAGTGTTTGTTTGTTGAAGCTAAATTAACACCACAAATTGTCATTACCATTCAGTGGTAGAAATATGCCATATCCAGAACATACATGTATAGGTATACAAGATAAACATTGATAGAGAGCTCACAGCTTATATTTCAAAATGCTAGCTTTCTTCTTTGTTTCAGGTACTATGCAAACCTCCTAGCAACTTTGCTCAGATGACCAGAAATTTGCATGATGTGGGAATGTCTTTAAAGCCTTTTAAAAGTTAAATTAAACCAAAAAATCCCTTCAATAGATGACTGGATAAAGAAGATGTGGCACATATACATTATGGAATACTACACGGCCATAAAAATGATGATATTGTATCATTTCCAACAAAATGGTGGGATCTTGATAACATTATACAGAGTGAAATAAGTAAATCAGAAAAAGACAAGAACTGCGTTATTCCATACATAGGTGGGACATAGAAATGAGACTAAGAGACATGGTCAAAAGTGTGGTGGTTACGGGGGTGGGGGGGAGAGGTGGAGGGAGACGAGAAGGGGGGGCACAAAGAAAACAATTTAGAAGGTGACGGAGGACAATCTGACTTTGGGTGATGGGTATGCAACCTAACTGAATGAGAAGATAACCTGGACATGTTATCTTTGAACATATGTACCCTGATTTATTAATATCACCCCATTAAAATTAATAAAAATTAAAAAAAATTAAATGACAACCAAATTATCCATTCAATTGCCTCCAAAAGACCTCAGATCCCCTCATATAAGGATGCCCTTAAGGTGGACTTATTCACAAAGACACACAAAAAAGCCAGTGTGCACAATAAAATTGGAAAGCTCAGAAAACAAAAAAAGTCACTACAAGCACCCAGATTTAAAATGGCAGATTTTCTCAGGAAACGATGTTGCAGAGATGTTGCCTGAGTGCAAGATTGTAGTTAGCTGCAACATACATGACTGTAAATGAAGAAGACTGGGGCAGGGATGGAGAATAAGCATCAGGTGTTATTTGGCATCCTACTTTTGAACCAATAAAGAAAGAAGACGCTTCACATTGACATACAGACGGTCCACAAATAAAGCAATAAATTGAGTAGGATTGTTTAAACTAAGCCTCAGATACACTCAAAATTTGTCTCAAATTCAAATGTCCAAATAAACAAATGCAAAGAAAACTGATTTGCAAAGCAGGTACAATTCTAACAGTAGGCTCTGGATGGTTGGCTCAGTGGATAGTGGGTTAGCCCAGTGTGCGGATGTCCAGGGTTCTATCCCTGGTCTGGGCACACAAGGGAAGCACCATCTGGTTCTTCTGCCCCTTCCCCTCTTCTCTCCCTCTGTGACAAGGTACCAAGAAACTGTAACACTGTTAGCATAAGCAAAGCCATTTTGTTTGCCTTCTGTTGTAATCAATTGTATGCCTTCTATTATCGCCATTTTGAAATTTTTGTATTTTCATCAGTGCAGACTTGCAAACTGAGCTAGACCACAAGTCAAAATGTCAGCAACAGTCAGGAAACTCTGCAAAAGGACTGTTTGATGAACTAATTGCAATTTCTGCTTCTGTAAACCAGCTTTTTGCACCTGCTAAACTTCCGTAATTAAATCCTGTGGTTTTTGCCCTTATAAACCATGGATGCAAACACCTCAAGGCAGCACGATTTGGTATGCTAAGCTACATGCTATCATCAGCTTAATAAAGCTCCTCTTGAAATTTTCCTGTAACTCTGGTGACTCTTTGGAACTTGCTGGTCACTTTACAACATTTGGAGGACCTAGTGAAATCCCCGGTGCTCTGTGTCACTGGTTTGAGACACCCGGGCCAGTTAGCCTCTCTGGGGGGTTTCCCTACCCTGCTGGATCTTTACAAGAGGCAGCCCTTTTCAAATTCCTCTGGTGTGGTCTACAAAACAGGAGGCTGTTTGAAAATATAAATGCCCCTGGCTTACCGCGCCACTAAGTCCCTTTGTCCTATTCACCTGTTGCAGCCCTTGAGCCAGGAAGAAGGGCTCCTTGCTAGTCAGTATAAGAGAATTGGTCAGGGTGCATCAGATTCCCATTGCCCAAGGGAGAGGGTCAGGTCCTGGGAGCTGCGTGAGGAGCTGCCATTTGGCACCACTCCTTGGAGCATAAGTAAGTGCAGTGTGAACACTATGGAGGCTCCAGTTACCCTGTGGGTCTCAGACAACATTTCAGCAGACTCCCCTGGTCCCTGGATTTGGCAGTAAAATCGAAGAGTACAAGTTGACCTCTGGAGGTGAGTAAAGTAAATATTTTGCTTTACTGAATTTTAGCTTTATAGGACTAGTCAATTTGAACTATTGTGATCAGACACGATCACACTCACACAATAGGCTCTCTAGGGCCAAGATGTTGGTGAAGAGTTATAGATGCCAGGCATTCTCTGGTAGAGCGGAAAGTTCCAGTTAAGTGCAAGGCACTCTCTGGTAGAATGGAGAGTTCTGGGTAGGGGAAGAGGACTTTGAGCTCAACCATTTCCTTGAGGCTGTTCTGTCTAAAAACCTGTGAATGATTGGTATGTAAATGGGGATCTCTGGTGCCTGCATCTGAGTTTCTAGTTTGTGGCTCCATGGTGAATAACCATGGAGTCTGAATGGACCCCAACCAGCAGTTCCGTGGTGATCCTCATATGGCTTAGGGTGGTATCAGACACTCTCTGATCTGAGTCGGGGATTTATACTGACCCACCAAAGCTAAGAGGTGCCTAAGTTCTTGTGAGGGACATGGCAAGGTGCTCTCCTGAGAGGCTGCATATGGGGCACCCCCTTCCCTTGTTTGCAAGACTGTGTCTAAAACTCAAGTGTTAATATAAATGGTAAATTGTCTGTTCTGTAGATTTTTTTTATTTGTCTGAGAAAACTTTTATGACATTTCTTCAGTTTGGGCCACTCTCCTTGGGCCCATGAGACCTTTTTTTTTTTTAAATCCAAGACCTTGGTGTTCAAGGCACTCTGTCCTTCAGTGTTCCAGGGATTAACCAGATAGAGAATATTTTAGAGAATTAGCACAAACTTTGATTCTTAATCACTTTTGTAGGTTTGGGAAGCTCATTTGTACTAATATTGTTTGTAACAATAGGAGGTAGACAAGGTAAGAACCAAACCCTACTAAAGTGTATGCTTAAGAGTTCAAAAAACAGATTTTCTAGTGATTATAATGTAAAAGTAGTCTAAAGGTACATTGAAAACTATCTGTGAATTAAAGTGGCAAAATATAGAGCAGACTGGCCAAATCAAGAATTGCTAGACCCAGAGAAAGCACAGACAGTCTACAATACTATCACTGGACAGCTACTCATGGGCGGGTAGCACAGCCAGGCTGCAGCTAAGCATGAGCAGTGGTGGCATAAGAAATAAAAGCAGCAGAAGGGGTGGTGCCTCCATAGTTTTCACGCTGCACTTACTTATGCTCCAAGGAGCGGTGCCAAATGGCAGCTCCTCACGCAGCTCCCAGGACCTGACCCTCTCCCTTGGGCAATGGGAATCTGATGCACCATGACCAATTCTCTTATACTGACTAGCAAGGAGCCCTTCTTCCTGGCTCAAGGGCTGCAACAGGTGAATAGGTCAAAGGGACTTGGTGGCGCGGTAAGCCAGGGGCATTTACATTTTCAAACAGCCTCCTGTTTTGTAGACCACACCAGAGGAATTTGAGCTGCCACCCCCTTGCTACATCCCCTCCTACCTCCTCTGCTTTGGCTCTGTGGACTCACCGCCTCATACCTGGAGCCAACCCTGAGGGAATGACATAGGAAAATACTCAGAACTGAGGCATAAAAAGCTGCTATGTTAGAAATGAACAGAGCTGAGGAAGACAACTGAGACCACCTTGAGAAGGTGTTTCTGGTTGTTCAGCCTAAAATAAACACTGACACCACCATGAGACAGGAAGCTTAGAACACTATTCACCAGATTCTGTTAGCCAAAATCAGGGCAGCTGTTAAGAAACTCAAAAATTTGTCTAAGGTGTCAAGTTATTCAGGATCCTCAGCAGACTCCCCTAGCTTACTTGAAGAGACTGCAGGAAGCTTATGGAGTCTACACACCTCCAGACCCTGAAGCACCAGAAAATGCTAGGGTAGTTAACTTTGCTTTTTTGTGCCCGGCCAACTCCAGACATTAGAAAGAAACTCCAGAAAATAGAAGGGTTCGAGGTCATGAATTGGTCGCAGTGAATCAGGATAGCTCAGAATGTTTTTAACAACAGGGATTCAATAAGGCAGGGGTCGGGAACTTATGGCTCGTGAGCCAGATATGGCTGTTTAGATGGCTGCATCTGGCTCGCAGACAAACCTTTAATAAAAAAATAATAACATTAAATAATATAAAACATTCTCATGTATTACAATCCATTCATTTCCTACCACTCATGTTCATGGTTGTGGGTGGCTGGAGCCAATCACAGCTGTCCTCCAGGACAACACCAAATTTTTATTGGATAATGCGTAAAACACACCAGTCATTGTGAGGTCAGGAAGTAAACTTTCCTCCTTTTAATCAAGTAGTCAGCTAGCTAATTGCAGAAACACTTTTGATGAAAAAAATGGCTAAGAAAAAAAAAGATGAGGAGTATTGTACTTTTTAGCAGCCTTTGTGGAGAGAGCAGTTTCTGCACTGTGTCTAATAAAGTCACATCAATAAAAAGGTCAAATGTAGGCACTGGCCAGTTGGCTCAGTTGTATAGCATCGGCCTGGCGTGCAGAAGTCCTGGATTCGATTCCCAGCCAGGGCACACAGGAGAAGTGCCCATCTGCTTCTCCTCCCCTCCCCCTCTCCTTCCTTTCTGTCTCTCTCTTCCCCTCCCGTAGCTGAGGCTCCATTAAAGCAAAGATGGCCCCGGGAGCTGGGGATGGCTCCTTGGCCTCTACCCCAGGCACTAGAGTGGCTTTGGTCATGACAGAGTGACGCCTTGGAGAGGCAGAGCATCGCCCCCTGGTGGGCAGAGCATTGCCCCCTGGTGGGTGTGCCGGGTGGATTCCGGTCAGGCATATGCGAGAGCCTGTCTGACTGTCTCTCCCTGTTTCTAGCTTCAGAAAAATACAAAAAAAAATTAAATAAAAAGGTCAAATATAAAGCGGCACTTCGACACACGCCATACTACATTTGCATCAAAATATCCAGTGGGGGACAGCAGGAAGAAAGCATGTCAAGAGCTACTATGCAGAGTGCAAGCTAGTCAGCAGCAACTCCATGTTGGACCCAACCAGGTGACTGGAATTCAGCTAGCTTTGCTGGTGCTTTAACAATTGTGAGAAATGGAAGGCCGTTCATAGATGGGGAGTATGCCAAAATATTCATGCTTGATGTTGACAATGAACTTTTTGATGACTTTTCTGATAAAGACGAGATAATCAAATGAACAAAGGATGTGCCTCTGTAAGCTGGAACTGTTCACAATCGTACCATCATGATGGCAAATCAAATTGAGGCAACACAAGTGAAGGACAGAAATGCAGCACCATTCTTTTATCTCGCTTTGGATGAGTCAACAGATGTAAGCCATGTATACCAGTTCAGTGTGATTGCAAGGTATGCTGTCAGTGACATATTATATGAAGAAAGTCTTGCTGTTTTTCTTATGAAAGAGACAACAAGAGGGGAGGATTTATTCAAGCCTTTCACTGAGTTTGCTAAAGAAAAAAATCTACCAATGGATAATTGTATTTCGGTGTGTACTGATGGTACTCCAGGCATGCTTGGGAAAAACAAAGAATTTATAGCGCTTCTTCATGCACATGAAAAGAGACCCATCCTAAGTTTTCACTGCATGTTACATCAGGAGGCACTTTGTGCTCAGATGTGTGTCAAGCAGCTTGCTGAGGTGATGTTGCTGGTCATTCGGGTGGTCAACTTTATTGTTGCCCGAGCTCTAAATGATCGCCAGTTTACTACACTGCTGGATGAAGTTGGGAATAATTATCCTGGTCTGCTTCTGCACAGCAATGTGCACTGGTTGTCAAGAGAGAAGGTGCTCAGCCATTTTGAGGCTTGTCTGAGCGAAATAAAGACTTTTCTTGAAATGAAAAACATCAAGCATCCTGAGTTAGCTAACACTGAGTGGCTCCTGAAGTTCTACCATCTCGTGGATATGACTGAACATCTGAACCAGCTCAATGTGAAAATGCAAGGCATTAGAAATACAGTCTTATCCCTTCAACAAGCAGTGTTTGCATTTGAAAACAAGTTGAAACTCTTCATCGCAGGCATTGAAACAGGTCGTTTACAACACTTTGAAAAACTGGAAGTTTAAAGATGCATGCACAGCAAGTGACCTTGCTCAACATCTTGATCTCCAGCAGCTAGCAGGCTTCACATCTAATCTCCTGCAGTCATTCAAAGCACACTTTAAAGAATTTTGTGAGCGCACTTGCCTTTTTAAAGTTTATCACCCATCCACATTAGTGTGCAGTGGACAGTGTGGACCTGAGTAACATCCACGGTGTCTCCATCAGAGATTTGGAGCTACAAGCTGCTGACATGAAGACCTCAGACATGGGGGTGAATAAGTTCAAGTCACTGAATAAAAATTTGGAAAGACTTGCATGACAGCAACCAGAGTTGGCAAGCAAACACAAGTGGGGAGAAATGAAAAAACTTCAACCCATAGACCAACTGATTGTCAAAACTTAAAATGCACTTGCCATCACATACCACACACTGCAGCATGTGAGTATTGCTGTACTGACAATGTTTGGCTCTACATATGCATGTGAGCAGTCTTTCTCACATAGGAAGAATGTCAAGACCAACCTATGATCACGCTTAAGGGATGGAAGTCTCAATGCCTGCAAGAAGCTTAACCTCACCACATGTCAACCAGACTATAAGGCCATCAGCAAAACCATGCAGCACCAGAGGCTGCTTTAATGGTAAGAAGTACTTTATTCATCATTGGTTAGCAACAGCATAATAAAATTAAAAAAGAATTCAGAGACTTATTGTACTTTAAAAGTGTTGGTCTTACATAAAATGCACACATTTACTTGTATTTAGTGTTAAACGTATTGTATGGCCCTCATAGAATTACATTTTAAAATATGTGGCGTTCATGGCTCGCTCAACCAAAAAGGGTTCTGACTCCTGCATTAAGAGAAAAGGAAGACAAAATGATAGCTAAGGTAGTAATACTGGCACTCCAGGAGGCTAATTCACAGAGGGGAAAAAGGCCCCCAGGGAAGAGAGGCAAGAAAAGGAATGTAATGGAAAAAAACTAATCAAATTAGGAAGAAAGCAATGTGCATACTGCAAGGATGAAGGGCATTAGAAAATGAATGCCCCAAGAAACCACCCTTTTCCAAAGCAGGCTCCCAAGTCTTGTATCTCGAGGACTGACGGGGACAAAGCTCTTTTTCCACTGAGCCCCCTGGAGCCTATAGTAATGGCAGTAATAGGGGGGAGAACAGTAAGTGTCTAATAGAGCCGAGAGCAACTCATTTGATTTTAACTGAGCCTCTTGGACCTATCACCACTCACAAAACTCCAGTAAAAGGGGCCATCAGAAACACTGCATGCTATCAATGAACCACCCAGTGAATAGTCAACTTAGGGCAAGGAACTGTCACCCATTCATTCTTGGTCAAGCCAGAGTGCCCCTACCCCCTGATAGGATGGGACTTATTACAAAATCTCCAGGCCACAATTTCCTTCAAGGGGGAAAATACCACCATAACTGTTAATCCAAATTTGGAGGGACCTGAAATATGGAAGACAGGAGCAAGGTCTGTCGTTTACATATTAAAGCTTTATTGTCTAGCTTGGCCAAGCGGTGGGAACTCTGACAGAAATCTGACGGAGAGCGCACCGGCTCTTTTTTCTACTTAGTTTTTATAGTTTTGTAAGTGGGAAGTACAGAAGCAGAAATTGCAATTAGGAGCCCCTTACCGCTATTGGTTATAGTCATATGTCCTTTAACATGATAGGACCACATTCAATTTGCAAACCATACATTATTTTGGAAAAAACAAAATTTACAAGCCAACACAATGGTAGAAAGATGTGTCTTTACATATTAAAGGCATTCCTATATTATCTAGTGTTTATCTGCTACCTCTCTGTCCAGAGTCACACACGCATTTACATAGGAGAGGTAGTTTTGGTGGGAACAAATGCCCGCAAATGGCTCATTGGTATAAGAAAAGGTTTATTTTGGCTTTTCTCTTCCTGCACCTGGCTAGCCATTCACTCCTTTCCCCACAGGTGTGGTGGAATGTCAGGGAATCTATGCTTTACTTCCCTTTTCATTTACAATACAATGGCAAGAGCAATCCTGGTTATGCCAATCACACAGTACAGAGACTATTCTCACAATTTCTCTGCACACCTTAACCCAAATTAATAAAATGTTCTCCAAGCCTCCTAAAATATTAATATTAATTCTGTAGCCTTTGGTACTTTACAACACCTGCAGGTGAAATGGCTCAGTGGCTCCTCATTCCCCCCTCTGAATGGGAAGATAAGACGTGGTATCTACCAAGGGGAGAGGCTGGTAGGTAGGCTGAAACATAGGTCGGCAGACCAAGAGGTTGATGGCCCCTAGCTGGCATTTGACCAAGGTGGGATAAGCAATAATCAGGTATTGCTTTCTTTGTTAACTGGGCAGGTGAGATGGGTGGTTAGGCCCAGCATCTGTCCCCTGGATATAGAAAAACCCTGCTTATATTTTGGTTTCCAAAAGATTAAAATTCCAAATTTGTGTGTGTTGTGATTCTTACTCATTTAAATTCCCATGTTCGGATTTGAAGGCAGACTGGAAAAATACAGAACAAACACAAAATTAGTATAGCCAATGCTAACAGATACCCAAAACAAGTATACTAATACATCACAGTGATTAAAGCCTTTAAGCAAACTCTTTAAGCTAATACAACAAGAATCTATAAAAGAGTAATGTCCTTAAGGTGTTCACCAAATCCAAGTTGGCACCAACACCATTCCAAATCTCTGCAAATGCAACCCAACCCCAGTTCAGTCCATCAAAAACTGTCCCAGGAGGAGTGCAGAAAAAGTCCACATTCAGAAAAAGTCCACATGGCACTGGAATTGCCGTCACACTTCCATGTCAAAGTCCCAATGACCGCTGCTCCCAGCTAGCAATGACCCAGGTAGACTGGAAAGGCTATCTGCAGCATGCATGAAAACAGAGCTTCCGCTTTCTTTAAACTGGAGAGGTGAACCCAGGGTGCCTTTCTCTGGAGCTCTGCAATTATGGCATGGTGAAGAGAACCTGTGGATACACTATCCTGGGTAGCAGAGGTAAGTTCGTCTAAATTGGGAGTAAGTCCCAGCCTAAAATAGGCATGGGGCATTGAAGGAAGAGGAATAAAGGAAACACTAAATATTAAACAAAGCAGCAGAAAATAAGACTATCAACACCCACAACAGAGATCTTCGAGGGATGAATAAAAAAACTGAATATTCAGGCAAGACATATTAGGTAGCCCTTGTGTCCATAAGAAAGGAGATCAGTTTACCTGGTACTTGGAAGAAATACCCTAGGCTCGTCCACAGCGATGTGAGATGGGGCCAATGGCCCTGGGCACCTTTAGTCTTCAGTGGCAAGCCTCAGTAGGCTGGCAAGGTCAGGTCACAGGTAGCCGGAGCAGGGCTAGAAGAGACTGAACCCTCCCTTGGAGGAGTGAGGGAGCAGCTTACCTTCCAGTGTCCCTTTTTCCATAGTAAAGGCATGTTCCTGGTGGGGGCTGAGAAGCCTGGCAGGCTTTAGCTCAATGACCTTCCTTTCCACTCTTGAAGCAGGGCCCTGATGGGAGTCCTCTGAAGTCTCTGGAAGGCGTTGGAGCCTTTATAGGTGTATGCCAAGAGCTGGTATTTTACCTGATCTCTTTTTGGCTCTGTCTGCCTTTTCTGTTCCTCTCTTGGTCATTATAGACCTTAAATGCCATGCTCAGAAGATCTCATTGAGGGGTTTGAGGGTCCCCATCTGCCTATATAAACTTTTTCCATATACCTAGGGCTGATTGGAAAAAGACAAAACAGCATTATTATCTGGATTAAATAAAAGAAGGTAGAAGTTTGCAGGAAGAGAAAAGAAGTTTGGCATCTTTTGTAGGATTTCAGAGTCTCTCAGTTGCTGAATCAACCTGTACATTAGTATTTAAGAGAAAATTTTTAAAAGGTCCAAAACATGAAGTTTTATTGAAAACAATCAAATAAAGCAGAATTCCCAGAACTTTCTTAGTACCACATTATTTTGATTACTTATTAAAAACAAAACAAAACAAAGTCCCAATTTCAAAATAATTAGCAAACCTGTTGGTAAACATTCTTTTCATGGTTCTAGTTATTTTTTTCCTAAATTTTACATTTACACCTTTTTAAGAATGAGAGTTTTTCTTTACACTAAAGGAAACAAACAGATTTATTGTAATAAACTGAAACATAAAAAAACCTGAATGTCAGAATTACATAGACCTTTCATTCAGAAAAAATATTTAAAGAATAAGCTGTTCTGATGCATCTAAAACATTCATCCAACAAATTAAAACAAAATTTTAGCACATACTTGCACAATGCACGCTTGCAGCGGTGAGATACTATCAGGAATACAAAAACAAATCTATTTAAGTAACCCATATAACAATAACAAAGTATTCAATGTACTAATACTATTTGAGAGGTATTATAAACTGGTACAGTAACTTAGTGCCATGAAAGATTAATTTTGACTGGTCTTTAAAGAGAAGGAGGTAGTATGTAGTCATGTCAGACAGCTTAACTCCTGAAGCAATGGAATTAGGGCCTTGCTTAGGGTGGCTCTTCTTTCTTCCTTGTCACCACACAGATTTTTAAGCATTTGTTGAGTATACTTTATAATATCTTGACTTCAAAATTGTAAGAAATACTTGTCTTTATGTTAACTTAACAAAACATAGTAAATGCATTTTCAAGTAACATTTCCAAACGTATTAAAACAGTTCTATTAATTAACAGGCAAATTAAAGTGCACAATAAGGCTGGAAAATTCCAGTACATTATTTCCAGTGCCCATTATTTTTCTATATTATTAATGAAAATCTACACCTTTGCTAGGTAAATTCACCCTGTTTTAAGTGTTGCAGCCTGAAGTTTGAAGCAGTTTGGCCAAAATTAACAAGTTTCAGGATTCACATTTTATTCAATTTAAATTTAAATGAGTGCGCTATATTTACTCCAATTAAAATTAGAAACTTGTAGGGATGATATCATCTTTAATCCTAGCTTGCGCACAGTGGGCAAGCAAAAACGCACACACCAGGCTTCAAAACCCACTCACATTCAGTGCTCACAAAGCTACTGACCTATTCGAGCTTCCCAGAATCAAAAGTTCCAGCTTATCAGACCTATCCACCTCTGCTCCCCATCTTCTCCCTTCTCTTTGCATAAACTCTGCACAAGTTGGCCCCTCACTCAGCACTCCACTATCCTGGCTGCCTTTACTGGCCTCCTCCATGTGGCCAGCGCCATCTTTAACAAAGTGAGCATAATATATTTTATCTGCCTAACACCTTTATTCAAGATTTGCACCAGCCGACAAGCAAACACACAGGGCTCCCAAAGCCACTGACACATTCTCTGGTTCCAAAACCGGGAGATCTTCTTCAGTATTTCGTAGAATCAAAGGCTTCACCAGTCCCAAAGCCCCAGGACGCCGACTGGGCCCTTCTTTTCCCACACTCTAAAAACTTTGATGAACGCAGTGACAAAAACAGATAGACAAACAGCAAAAAAACCCAGACAAACAGCAAAAACAGATAAACAAATAGGCGCCATCACCTGCTCTCAAGCTCAGAATATCTAAACTCAAACGGGGTTCCCTAAATGCGGGGTGCCCCCACCAAAGTTTCCCAACCTCGCGTCCGAGGGGAAACCGGCCACCGGCTCCTTCCCGGCCCATCAGCCAGAGCGCACGTGGCAACCAAAATGGTCACGACCTTGTTTCTACTTACCCGGGGTTGGACAATAAAGCTCCGATGTGCAGTCCGACGGCCTTTCCCGGCCAACGCACCAAATGTTAATCCAAATTCGGAGGGACCCGAAATATGGAAGACAGGAGCAAGGTCCGTCATTTACACATTAAAGCTTTATTGTCTAGGTTGGCCAAGCGGCGGGAACTCTGACAGAAATCTGACGGAGAGCGCACTGGCCCTTTGTTCTACTTAGTTTTTATAGTTTTGTAAGTGGGAAGTACAGAAGCAGAAATTGCAATTAGGAGCTCCTTACCGCTATTGGTTATAGTCATATGTCCTTTAACATGATAGGACCACATTCAATTTGCAAACCATACATTATTTTGGAGAAAACAAAATTTACAAGCCAACACAATGGTAGAAAGAAGTCTCTTTACATATTAAAGGCATTCCTATATTATCTAGTGTTTATCTGCTATCTCTCTGTCCAGAGTCACACACACATTTACATAGGAGAGGTAGTTTCGGTGGGAACAAATGCCCGCAAATGGCTCATTGGTATAAGAAAAGGTTTATTTTGGCTTTTCTCTTCCTGCACCTGGCTAGCCATTCACTCCTTTCCCCACAGGTGTGGTGGAATGTCAGGGAATCTATGCTTTACTTCCCTTTTCATTTACAATACAATGGCAAGAGCAATCCTGGTTATGCCAATCACACAGTACAGAGACTATTCTCACAATTTCTCTGCACACCTTAACCCAAATTAATAAAATGTTCTCCAAGCCTCCTAAAATATTAATATTAATTCTGTAGCCTTTGGTACTTTACAACACCTGCAGGTAAAATGGCTCAGTGGCTCCTCATAACCACAGGGCAAATAAAAAGCTCTGGACACTAGATTACAGCTACTCCTAACCTGCCCTTTCTCCAAGGAATATCTCTTATAGGAATCAATTGGACTGAGAGACACCAACAGCCCATCTCTTCTCTGGCAGCTTCCGGAAAGGTATCTGGGGGATTAGGGCTGAAACCAACTATCCCAGACTAGCTGCCCACCAGCTGCCTGTAGTCACAAAACTGCAATTAACCCTGAAAGCCTACTCCCTGATGATGACCCAGCCACCCCATTACATGACTGTATGGAGGTAATCAACATCATACAGACTGCCTAGCCAGACTTAAAGGACTCTGAGATACCTTATGCCAATGAGTTACAATACACAGGCAGGAGCATTTATGTCCAGGATGGCATCAGATACATGGGGGCTGCAATAGTGACTCTAAACCAGGTCATCTGGTCGCAGGTGCTGAGCTGGGGAACTTCAGCACACGAAGCAGAACTTAGAGCCCTTACTCAGACCCTTAGGTAGGCAAAGGGAAAAGCAATCTCCATTTATACTGATGGTAAATATGCTTTTGCTACTGCCACGTTATACAGCAATCTACAAAGAGAGAGGATTTTTGACGTCTGCTGGTGAAGACATTAAAAAAAAAAGAGGGCCCTGGCCGGTTCGCTCAGTGGTAGAGCCTCGGCCTGGCATGCAGAAGTTCTAGGTTTGATTCCCGGCCAGGGCACACAGGAGAAGCGCCCATCTGCTTCTCCACCCCTCCCCCTCTCTTTCCTCTCTGTCTCTCTCTTCCCGTCCCACAGCCGAGGCTCCATTGAAGCAAAGATGACCCGGGCGCTGGAGATGGCTCCTCGGCCTCTGCCCCAGGTGCTGGAGTTGCTCTGGTCGCAACAGCGCTACGCCCAGGAGGGGCAGAGCATCGGCACCTGGAGGGCAGAACATTGCAACCTGGTGGGCGTGCCGGTTGGATGTCAGTTGGGCGCATGCGGGAGTCTGTCTGACTGTCTCTCCCTGTTTCCAGCTTCAGAAAAATACAAAATAAATAAATAAATAAAAATAAAAAAATAAAAACAGATTTTAGGCTTCCTAAAATCCCTTTGGTTACCAGAGACTGCAGCCCTTATTTATTGTCTGGGACACCAGAAGGAAACACAACAGAGATAAAAGAAAATCAGGCAGCTAATAAGGCAGCCAAAAAAGTAGCCCTAAAAGCAGTGACGCCTTTAGAAATTTTAGTGGTTAACAAAGACAGCTAAGAATAAGAAGGGATAGTTCTTAGAAAGAAAGAACAAAAGACTTTTCTTACCTGAAGCCTTAGGCAAAGAAATTGTCAGCCAGGCTCAGAATCTATTGCAAAAAGTATAGTGTCCAAGTGTTTAGTCTGTGCCTTAGTAAATGCAAAATGCTAAGCAAAGTAAAGAAGTTATGAAAAGAAATAGGGAAAGAGGAATTTTCCCAAGTAAACATTTAAAAATAGATTTTACTGAAGTAAAGCCACTGACACAGGGTTATAAGTACCTATTAGATTTACTGACACCTTTCCAAGATAGGTAGAAGCATTTCCTAGTAGAAATGAGACTGCAGTAAGAGTTATTAAGAAATTACTACATAAAATTATTCCCAGATTTAGCTTGCCCATTAATATTGAAACTAATAATGGGCTTGCATTTGTATGTAAGATCTCACAGCTAGTAGAAAAGGCACTCAACATTAATTAGGTATTACATTGTGCTTACAGTCCTCAGAGTTTAAAACAAATTAAAAAAAAATTAAACCAAACTCTGAATAAAGTTCTGACCAAATTTATTCTAAAAACTGCTGAATCCTGGACTAACCTACTACCTTTAGTTCTTATAAAAGCTAAATACACCCCCAACTAGGCAAGATTCACCGCATATAAAACTGTATCACATGGAGCAACACCCCTTCTCCTTTAGCTCTCTTAGAGACCCCTTTCAAGACAATACAAACAAATCCCACTAACCCCTATAAGCTGACCCTGAGAAGGATGGCATGCCCTTTTCCAGCCACAAACTGAAAGCGGATAGGCTATGTAGAGCAGAAGTCTGAGGAACCTCACAACAAGACCCCTTATAATTAAACTTTAAGAAGAAGAAAAAAGGAGAGAGACAAGATGGCGCTGGAGTAGGCAGATGTACCAACATCTACCTCCCAGAACCAAAGTGGATTACAAATTAATTTTATGAACTATCATCTGGAAAAACAAACTTTGGACTAAACTAAGAGGACTCTTCAACCAAGGACACTGAAGAAGCCACACCGAAACTGGTAGGTAAAGCGGAAATGTGGAGAGGGCTGCCCAGCTCCCCGAAGCGAACAGCAGCAGGGAGAGATTCGCGTGGCAGGAAGTGAGTTTAGCAGAGAGGGGAGGGTCCTGAGCCCCAGGAACCAAGCCCCAGCCTGCAGCCCCAGAGCTCAAAAGAGGTGTAAGGACATTATTTAGCTGGAAACAAGTCAGGATAATGTTTGTGAGAAAGAGTCTGATTTCTCAGACCCAGGATCCTTCTTAAAGGGACCGCGCAGAAAATCTCTCTCACAACAACTCACCCAGGGCTCCAGGGGACGGGGAGAGAGGAGAGAACCAGAGTAACAGGAAGAGTGTGTAATCTAGGAGGCACAGGGAGAAACATTTTGGGAGATAGCCACCCTAACCCCTGGGATGAGTCACTCCCCAAATCTGAAGTGAATATTTCCCCTGGAAACAGCAATACCAGCAAAGGGAAGCAGGAGAACAGCCAAACAAGCTCCCCTGCGGCACTCAGAGCAGAGTCGCATAGAAGGAGGGAGCTTTTGGGTCTACAGCAGTGAGTCCTAGGGTCCGAGCTGCAGTGCCCCTACCCACTCGCTCAGGGCGCGCCCGAGGGCGGGCAGCAGCAGAAGACAAAAGCGTGGTTCTGCTGGCAGGGGCAGATGCCAGCTGGCCACGACTGGGTTCACAAGTGAACTCAATCTTGCCCAGCTGGGGGAAGAGGGGCATGCAAGCGGTCAAGCTCAGATGCCGGCAGCCTATAATCCAGCCTGCAGGAGAAGGGCGGGAACCCCAGAAAGGGTGGAGACCAGCCCCTGAGCAAGGAAATAGGAGAACAGCCTTGGCCCACCCGTGCAACCCAGGCTTGGGGTCTGACTTGGTAGCTGGCTCCTCCTGCGGGGGTGGAGCCAAAACACCAGAAGAGGTGGAGTTCTGCTACTGAGCTGAGTTTGGACACGCAGTCCTGCACAGTGGTAGAGCCAAGGCTAGCAGCTGTTCCTCAAGTGGGCTCTTCCTGCAAGGGCAGGGCGAAAGCCCAGAAACAGGCGGAGACCCGCAGCTGAGCAGTGGTGTTTGCCAGTGACCTCAGGACTGAGCAAAACATCACACACGGGGGCGGGGCAAAGGCCAAGGCCACCAACACTTGTGCACCCGAGCGCGTGATTAGAGCCACTCCCGTGAACAGAAAATGCAAAGGCAGCAAAATACAACACAAATAAACCAAGAGAAATCCCCAGAAAAGGAACTAAGTGAATGTAACCAAATTACCAGATGCAGAGTCTAAAATAACGATTGATAGGATGCTCAAAGATATCAGAACAACCATAGATGGCCATTATGAAAACCTAAATAAAGAGAGAACAAATATAAAAAAAGACATTGAAATAATAAAAAAGAATCCATCAGAAATAACAAATACAATATCTGAAATAAAGAATACAATGGAAGGAATTAAAAACAGGATGGATGAAGCAGAGAATCGAATCAGTGAGTTAGAGGACACAATAAATAAAGGCATGGAAGCAGAGCAGAAAAAGAAAATAGACTCAAAAAGTCTGAGGAAACTCTAAGAAAGCTCTGTGACAACATGAAGAGAAATAACATCCGCATCATAGGGGTTCCTGAAGAAGACAAGAAAGAACAAGGGATAGAGACTTTGTTCAAACATATTATAGTGGAAAACTTCCCCCAATTAAGGCAGGAAAACATTTCACATGTTCAGGAAGCACAGAGAACTCCATTAAGTAGAAACCCAAAGAAACCAACACCAAGACAAATCATAATTAAAGTACCAAAGCTAAATGATAAAGAGAAAATATTAAAAGCTGCTAGAGAATAAAAGACTATCACCTACAGAGAAGCCCCCATAAGGATGCCTTCTGACTTTTTAACAGAAACACTTGAAGCCAGAAGGGAATGGCAAGAAATATTCAAAGTAATGCAGAAAAGAACCTACAACCAAGACTACTTTATCCAGCAAGGCTATCATTTAAAATTGAAGGAGAAATAAAAAGCTTTATAAACAACAAAAAAAAAACCTCAAGGAATTCACTGCAAACAAAGCAAGGCTGCAAGAAATTCTAAGGGACCTGTTGTAAACAGATCAAAGTAAAAAAAAGAATATAGCAAAAGAGGAATACAGTTGTAAAGAAAAAAAAATGGCAATAAACAATTACATATCAGTAATAACCTTAAATGTTAATGAATTGAATGATCCAATCAAGAGACATAGGGTAGCTGAGTGAATAAGAAAATAGGACCCATACATATGCTATCTACAAGAGACACACCTTAAATCAAAAGATGCACACAAACTGAAGATAAAAGGATGGAAAAAATATTTCACACAAATGGAAATGAAAAAAAAGCTGGGGTAGCAATACTTATATCAGACAAAATGGACTTTAAACAAAAACCATAGTGAGAGATAAAGGTCACTACATAATGATAAAGGGAACAATCCAAAAGGAAGATATAACCATTATAAATATCTACACACCTAATATAGGAGCACCTAAATATATAAAGCAGACTTTGATGGACTTAAATGGTGAAATCAACAAAAATACTATAATAGTAGAGGATTTCAATAACCCATTAACATCATTAGATAGATCCTCAAGAAAAAAATTAACAAAGAAACAGCAGACTTAAAGGACATAATAAATCAACTCAATTTAATAAATATATTCAGAACCTTTCACCCTAAAACAGCAGAATATACATTCTTTTCAAGCACTCATGGTACATTCTCTAGAATAGACCACATGTTAGGGCACAAAAGTGGTCTCAACAAATTTAAGAAGACTGAAATCCTATCAAGCACTTTCTCTGATCACAATGGCATTAAACTAGAAATCAACCACAATAGAAAAATTGAAAAACATTTAAACACTTGGAAACTAAATAGTATGTTATTAAATAACAAATGGGATAACATTGAGATCAAAGAAGAAATTAAAAAATTCCTAGAAACAAACAAAAATGAGCATACATCAACTCATAATTTATGGGACACAGCAAAAGCAGTCCTGAGAGGGAAGTTTATAGCATTACAGGCATACCTCAAGAAGCTAGAAAAAGCTCAAATAAACAACTGAACCCTGCATCTAAAAGAACTAGAAAAAGAACAGCAAGTAAAGCCCAGAGCTAGTAGAAGGAAGGAAATAATAAAGATCAGAGCAGAAATAAATGACATAGAGGCTAAAAAAAAAAATACAGAGGATCAATGAATCCAGGAGCTGGTTCTTTGAAAAGGTAAACAAGATCGATAAATCTTTAACGAGACTCACCAAGAAAAAAGAGAGAGGACTCAAATATTAAAATTAGAAACGAGAGTGGAGAAATAACAACTGACACAACAGAAATATAAAATATTGTAAAAAAATACTATGAAGAACTGTGTGCCAAAAACTAGACAACCTAGATGAAATGGACAAATTCCCTGAAACATACAATCTGCAAAAATTAATCTTAAAAAATCAGAAAACCTAAACAGAACAATTACACCAAATGAGATTGAAACAGTTATCAAAAAACTCCCAACAAAGAAAAGTCCGGGCCAGATAGCTTCACAAGTGAATTCTACAAAATATTCAAAGAAGAACTAACTCCTATCCTTCTCAAGCTATTTCAAAATTTCAAGAGGAAGGAAGACTTCCAAACTCCTTTTATGAGGCGAGCATAAATCTGATTTTAAAACCAGGCAAAGACAATACAAAAAAAGAAAATTATAGGCCAATATCCTTGATGAACTTAGATGCAAAAATTCTCAACAAAATATTAGCAAACCGGATCCAGCAATATATGGAAAAAATTATACATTATGATCAAGTGGGATTTATTCTTGGTAGGCAAGGCTGGTACAATATTTGCAAATCAATCAATGTGATTCATCACATAAACAAAAGAAAGGAGAAAAACCACATGATAATTTCAATAGATGCAGAAAAAGCATTTGATAAAGTCCAGCACCCATTCATGATCAAAATTCTCAGCAAAGTGGAAATACAGGGAACATACCTAAACATAATAAAGGCCATCTATGACAAACCCACAGCCAACATCATACTCAATGGGCAAAAATTAAAAGCAATCCCCTTAAGATAAGGAACAAGGCAGGGGTGACCCCTTTCACCACTCTAATTCAACATAGTTCTGGAAGTCCTAGCCACAGCAATAAGACAAGAAAAAGAAATAAAAGGCATCCAAATTGGAAAAGAAGAAGTAAAACAATCATTATTTGCAGATGATATGATATTGTATATAGAAAACCCTAAAGTCTCAGTCAAAAAACTACTAGACCTGATAAATGAATTTGGAAAGTTGGCAGGATATAAAATCAATACTCAGAAATCAGAGGCATTTTTATACGCTAATAATAAACTGTCAGAAAGAGAAATCAAGGAATCAATCCCCTTTACCATTGCAACCAAAAAAATTAAGTACCTAGGAATAAATCTAACCAAGGAGATTAAAGATTTGTACTCAAAAAATTATAAAACATTAATAAAAGCAATCAGGGAAGATACGAACAAGTGGAGGCATATACTGTGCTCATGGTTAGGAAGACTAAACATCATTAAAATGTCTATATTACCCAAACCAATTTATAAATTCAATGCAATACCTATTAAAATACCAATGACTTACTTCAAAGATATAGAACACATATTCCAAAAATTTATATGGAACCAAAAGAGAACACGAACAGCCTCAGCAATCTTGAAAAGAAAGAATAAAGTGGGAGGTATCACACTTCCGGATATCAAGTTATATTATAAGACCATTGTACTCAAAACAGCCTGGTACTGGCATAAGAACAGACATATAGATCAATGGAACAGAACAGAAAACCCAGAAATAAAGCCACAGCTCTATGGACAACTAATATTTGACAATGGAACTAAGAAAATACAATGGAGTAAAGACAGCCTCTTCAACAAATGGTGTTTGAAAAATTGGACAGCTACTGGCAAAAAAATGTAACTAGACCACCAAATTACACCACTCACAAAATAAACTCAAAATGAATATAAGACTTAAATGTAAGCTGTGAAACCATAAGCATCTTAGAAGAAAACATAGGCAGTAAGCTCTCTGACATCTCTTGCAGCAATATATTTGCTGATTTGTCTCCACAGGCAAGTGAAATAAAAGACAGGATAAACAAATGGGACTTTATCAAACTAAAAAGCTTCTGCACAGCTAAAGACAATGAAAATAGAATAAAAAGACAAACTACACAATGGGAGAATATATTTGACATTGCATCTGATAAGGGGTTAATAACCAAAATTTATAAAGAACTTGTAAAACTTAATACCAGGAAGACAAACAATCCAATCCAAAAATGGGCAAAAGAAATAAATAGACACTTCTCCAAAGAGGACATACAGAAGGCCAATAGGCATATGAAAAAATGTTCAACATCACTAATGATTAGAGAAATGCAAATTAAAACCACAATGAGATATCACCTCACACCAGTCAGAATGGCGCTCATTAATAAAACAACACAGATTAAGTGCTGGCGAGGATGTGGAGAAAAGGGAACACTCCTGCACTGCTGGTGGGAATGCAGACTGGTGCAGCCACTGCGGAAAACAGTATGGAGATACCTCAAGAAATTAAAAATCGAACTGCCTTTTGACCGAGCTATACCACTGTTAGGAATATACCCCAAGAACACCATAGCACTGTTTGAAAAGAAGAAATGCACCCCCATGTATATGGCAGCATTGTTCACAATAGCAAAAACCTAGAAACAGCCCAAGTGTCCATCAGAGGACGAGTGGATTAAAAATCTCTGGTATATATATACTATGGAATACTACTCAGCCATAAGAAATGATGACATAGGATCTTTTACAACAACATGGATGGGCTTTGATAACATTATACTGAGCGAAAGAAGTAAATAAAAAAAAACTAAGAACTATATGATTCCATACATAGGTGGGACATAAAGATGAGACTCAGAGACATGGACAACAGTGTTGGGGTTACAGGGTGGGGGGAGGAGATGGAGGGAGTTGGGGGAGGGGAGGGTCACAAAGATCATGGCTTTTCAATATTTGCCATATTCCCCCCTTAATCTATGGAATGATAGCAAATATTTACTTATGGTGTTTCCACTATAAAGACTGCTGTCTTAGGGACAGATGCTGATGAACTATATGAACCATTTTATTTCAGCAGTTCCTCCTTTTTCAAAAACTTATATGTCAACATAGAGCTCCATGTTCCATAGGACATACTCAAGCTCACTTTATGCTCCCTGGAGCTTTATCACAAGGGAATGCCCTTTTTTTTTTCTTTTTTGTTGTTGTATTTTTTTTTTTTTTGTATTTTTCTGAAGATGGAAATGGGGAAGCAGTCAGACAGACTCCTGCGTGTGACTGACCGGGATCCGCCTGGCATGACTACTAGGGGGGGGAGTGCTCTGCCCATCTGGGGTGTTGCTCTGTTGCAACCAGAGACATTCTAGCACCTGAGGCAGAGGCCATGGGGCCATCCTTAGTGCCCGGGGTGGCTTTGCTCTGGTGGAGCCTTGGCTGCAGGAGGAGGAAAGAGAGACAGAAAGAAAGGAGAGGGGTAGGGGTGGAGAAGTAGTAGGGCGCTTCTTCTGTGTACTCTGACTGGGAATCGAACCTGGGAATCCTGCACACCAGGCCAATGCTCTACCACTGAGCCAACTGGCCATGGGCCTAGGAATGCCCTTGTTGTTCAAGCTGTCAAAAAGAAAATTATATGGAGCAACCATGACAGACCGTGCAAGTAGGTCTCATACTATTCATCACCAGAACTCTGCAGCACAATGTAAACAGTTTCAACTCTCTCGGGAAGCAGAAGGGCAGATTGGGAAATCCTTTCCAAGGGGTCTTATACTGCCCCTTCATTTGGAGATAACCCTTAAGAAACCCTACCAGGACAACTTTGGCAGATGGATGTTACTCATATACCTTCATTTGGCAAACAATCGTATGTCCACATTACAGTGGATACATATTCCGGATATATAGTAACCTCTTTCAGAACAGGAGAGGCTGCTAAGCATGTTGTAGCTCATTGTCTGTATGCATTGTTCTATTATTGGATTTCCTGAACTGGCTAAATTGAAAATGCTCCTGCATATGGAGCAAAAGCATTTACTGTACTTTGTCATGCTTACAATCTTTAAAGTTAAGGTATTATTAAAGAGTAATCAGCAAACATTTTAAGGTCAATTAAAAAAAATTAAAAGGGGTAACCATATCCTGGAACTCCTACAGGTCTACCATATCATACTTCTTACTTAAAAAAAAAAAATTTACATTTCTTTTGAATGCTGATGAACATGAGACACCAAATCTTTTTCGCCTGCAAACTACTACCTTCTTTATTAGATCCAGCTAATAACAGTTTTGTCTTTTTCCAAATACCTCCAGATATATAGAAAAGATATATATAGGTGATGGGGATCCTCAAATCCCTCAGCGAGATTTTCTGAGCATGGCTTTTAAGATACATAGAGGCAGAAAAATCCCAATAGAGATCAGGGAAACTACCAGCTTTTAGGATACACCCTTAAAGGCTACAATGCCCCAAAGGGGTCTCATAGGATGCCATCTGGGTCCTGCTTCAATAGTGGAAAGGAAGGTCATAGAGCTAAAGCCTGCCAGGCTTACATGCCAATGCTGTGAGGAAACAGGGACACTGGAAAGTAGGCTTCCCCCTCGCTCCTCTAAGAAAGGGTTCAGCTCTTCCAGCCTTGCTCCAGCCACCTATGACCTAACCTTGCCCAGAATGCTGGAGTTTGCCAGTGAAGGCTGAAGGTGCCCAGGGCCATTTCCCCATCTACAACACTGTGGACGAGCCTAGGGTATTTCTTCCAAGAAGCAGGTAAACTGATCTCATTTGCACAAGGGCCACTTAACTATGTTTTGCCTGAATAGTCAGGTTTTTTATTCTTCCCTCAAAGATCTCTGTTGTGGGTGTTGATAGTTCTATTTTCTGCTGCTTTGCTTATTACATAGTGTTTCCTTCATCCCTCCTACCTCAATGCCCCACTCATATTTCAGGCTGGGACCTACTTTTAATTTAGAGCTCTCTTTCCCCCTTTTGCCAACTTCTATTATGAATCTAACTTTGCCACCCAGCTTAGTGTAACTCAAGGTTCTCTTGACCCTGCCACAGTCGCATAGCTCCAGGGAAAAGCAACCTGGTCTCATCTCTCCAGGCAGAGAAGAACAGAAGCTCCATATCCACGCATGCTGCAAATGGCTTTTCCAGTCTACCTGAGTCATTACCAGCTAGAAGCAGTGGTCATTGGGACTTGGACATGAGCTGCAAAGTATAGAATGGTGACACCAATTCCAGTGCCATGAGGACTTTTCCTGGATGTGGACTTTTCCTGGACTCCTGCTCCCTGTGACAGCTCCTAACAGATTGAACTGTGGTTGGGTTGCATTTCTCAGGGATTTGGCATGGTGATGCGGCCAACTTGGACATGGTGAACATGTTAAAGACACTACTCTTTTATGGATTCTTGCTGTACTGGCCAAGAGTTTGCCTAAAGGCTTTTAATCACTGTAAAAAAAAGATAGAAGACTGGATAAAGAAGATGGGGCACATATACACCATGGTATACTATTCAGCTATAAGAAATGATGACATCGGATCACTTACAACAGAACTGTGTAATCTTGATAACATTATGCGGAGTGAAATAAATGAATCAGAAAAATACAAGAATTGCAGGAATCCATACACTGGTGGGACATAAAAACAAGACTAAGAGACATGGACAGGAGTGGGGTGGTTACAGAGGGTGGGGGGAAGGAAGGAGGGAGAAAGGGAGGGGAAAAGGGGTACAAAGAAACCTGGATAGAGGGTGATGGAAAACGATCTCTCTTTGGGTGATGGGTATGCAACAGAACTAAATGACAAGATAACCTGCAAATGTTTTTTCTGAATATATGTACCCTGATTTATTGATGTCACCCCATTAAAATAACAATTTATTTATAAAAAAAAAAAGAAGAGGAAAAAACTAGGGCTGGAAAAAGGCCAAAACAAGTCATTTTAAAATGTAATATATTTGTTGCTGTAGGGTCATACAGGAGGTGGGAAATAAGTCCACAAATTAAATAGAAAATATATGTGCTTATAACTACCCCTGTAAACTAATTTGTAAGTATTAGCTACTTAGGGAGAAAACACCTCCAAAAGGAAGTATATTTTAAAGAAAAATTGCTTGTTACTAGCTCAGTTGTCACTAAAGGTTAAGGGTTTTAGAAATTCACAGGTCTAATTAACTAGAAAAATAATTTTGTTGTTTTTTTTATTTCTTATTTTTCTGAAGTTGGAAACAAGGAGGTAATCAGACAGCACTCCCGCATGTGCTCGATCGGGATCCACTCAGCATGCCCACCAGGGGGCGATGCTCTGCCCATCTGGCGTGTTGCTCTGTTGCAAACACAGCCATTCAAGTGCCTGAGACAGAGGCCATGGAGTCAGCATCCGGGCCAACTTTGCTCCAATGGAACCTCGGCTGAAGGAGGGGAAGGGCGAGAGAGAGAGGAAGGAGAGGAGTAGGGGTGGAGAAGCAGATGGGCGCTTTTCCTGTGTGCCCTGGCTGGGAATCAAACCCAGTACTCCTGCATGCCAGGCCAACACTCTACCACTGAGCCAACTGGCCAGGGCCTAACTATATAGTTTTAACAATAAAATATAAAGTATAAAATACTTTTAAAGAAATAAAAAAATGTTATGAAAGCTAAATTTTTATAGATCATGAAATGTTAAACATTTATATAACTTCCAGAATGTTTGTGCAAATTGTGAAAAGTAAAAGGATTGTACAAAGAAAAAAACAAGGAGACCTGAAGACTCCCAGATCACACCACCGAACTGGATTATAAACTAATTTATGAAGAATCAGTGTAAAAAACCAAATCTGGACTACAAGAACAGCTCTCAAAAACCAAGGAGCAAAGAAGAAGCCACAACAAACCTGGTAGAGAGCACCTGAATCTCCCCTGCTTATAGGAACAGAGGAAGGGGGTGAGGATTGGAGCCCAGAAGGGGTCTCACTCCAAGGAAAGAGCAGTAAGTACCACTCATAGCCACTTGCCTGGTGACCAGGGAACGAGGGGTGTTGAAAGGGCTAGCTTATCTTCCAAAAAGAAAGGAGGAGAGAGAGAGACAGACGGTGAGGGGCAAAGGAATGGAGGGAATGACCGGAAAAGCTGACTCATTCAGTGCTGGAGATGGCCATAGCTGGGGGAGGGGATGATCCTTCCACAAAAGAGAATACAAAGTGCTTCCAGGTCACAGATCTCCAGAAATCTCTCCAGCTTCAATCAGCACAACAAGACACAGCTGAAAACAAGAAGTGGGAGGAAGAGTAGTAACTCAAGTCTCCATGGAGATCTGAGATACATCCCCCACTACCGAAGCTGAGAAAGCAACCAATCCCAGAGAGATTAACTGGCAGAACTTAGGTTACACCCACCACATTGCTGGATACAGTTTCAAATGAACTCCCTGCTGAGATCAGCAATCAAGATAATCACCTGTTAAGAAAACAAACAAATCAAGACTTCAAAGCAGCCCAAATCTGAAAGTGGCTCACAGAAGATAGCTGATGCCAACCCAAGAAGACCTAGAAATAACGCAATTGAAAACTGGGAGCAGACAACACCAAGCCTAGACTCAACCAGCTCTACCAACAAAACACTCAAATACATAGATATGAGAAGACAGAGAAGTGCAATCCAAATGCAAACACAAGAGAAATATCCAGAAAATGAACTGAGTTATATGGAAATAACCAAACTTCCGGATGCGGAATTCAAAATAATGATTGGAAGGATGCTTATGGATCTTAGAACTACAATGGATGGTCACTATAAACATCTAAATACAGAAATAGCAAGTATAAAAAAGGATATCGAAATATTTTTAAAAAAGAGTCAGAGATGACAAATACAATATCAGAAATGAAGACCACAATAGAAGAAATTAAAAACAGGATAGACAGAGCTGAGGATCACATCAGCGAGTTGGAGGACAACTGGAATGAAAGCATAAAAGCAGAAAAAAAAGAGACTCAAAAAGTCTGAGGAAACTCTTAGATAGCTCTGTGACAACATAAAGAGAAATAACATCCGCATTATAGGGGTTCCTAAAGAAGAAGAGAAAGAACAAGGGATAGAGACTTTGCTCAATCATATCATAGTTGAAAACTTCCTTAATTAAAGCAGGAGAAACTCTTACAAGTTCAAGAAGCACAGAGAATTCCATTAAAGAGAAACTCAAAGAAACCAACACCAAGACACTTCATAATTAAAATACCAAAGCTAAAAAATAAAAAGAAAATATCAAAAGCTGCAAGAGAAAAAAGGGTATCACCTACAACGGAGCCCTTGTAAGGATGACATCAGACTTCTCAACAGAAACACTTGAGGCCAGAAGGGAATGGCAAGAAATATTCAAAGTAATGCAGAAAAGAACCTACAACCAAGACTACTTTATCAAGCAAGGCTATCATTTAAAATTGAAGGAGAAATACAAAGCTTTCAGGACAAAAAAAAATTCAAGAACTTCACTATAACAAAACCAATGCTGCAGAAAATGTTAAAGGGCATGTTGTCAACAGAACAAAGTGGGAGAAGAATATACCAAAAGAGGAATACAGCCTTAAAGAATAAAATGGCAATAAACAACTACATATCAATAATAACATTAAATGTAAATGGATTAAATGTCAAATAAAACGACATAGGGTAGCTGATGGATAAGAAAACAGGACCCATACATATGCTGTCTACAAGAGACACACCTTAAAACAAAAGATGCACATAGACTGAAGGTAAAAGGAAGAAAAAAACCCATTTCATGCAAATGAAAATGAAAAAAAAAAAGCTGGAGTAGCAATACTTATATCAAACAAAATGAACTTTAAAACAAAGGATATAGGCCCTGGCTGGTTGGCTCAGCGGTAGAGCATCGGCCTGGTGTGTGGGTACCCGGGTTTGATTCCCGGCCAGGGCACATAAGAGAAGCACACATTTGCTTCTCCACCCCAACACCTCCTTGCTCTCTGTCTCTCTCTTCCCCTCCCGCAGCCAAGGCTCCATTGGAGCAAAGATGGCCCAGGCACTGGGGATGGCTCCTTGGCCTCTGCCCCAGGCACTAGAGTGTCTCTGGTCTCGGCAGAGCAATGCCCTGGAGGGGCAGAGCATCGCCCCCTGGTGGGCAGAGCATCGCCCCTGGTGGGCATGCCGGGTGGATCCCGGTCGTGCGCATGCAGGAGTCTGTCTGACTGTCTCTCCCCATTTCCAGCTTCAGAAAAATACAAAAAAAAAAAAAACAAAACAACCCCCCCCCCAAAAAAATGAAAGGATATAGTAAGAGATAAAGAAGAGTACTACATAATAATAAAGTGCAAAAAAGCTCACATACTACAGGCAGCCCATTCAGAACCCACTCAGGCCAGGTGACATGACAGGCACTGTGTGCACCTCCCCCACAACAACTAGCAGGCTGAAACTATTTTAAAACACAATGTAACAAATAAAACTTTTTCAAGACTGGGCAAGATGACTATTTTATTCAACTCAAAGGAACAAAAACAGAAAGTCAAGCAAAATGGGGAGACAGAAGGATATAACCTAAATGAATGAGCAGGATGAAAAATTGGTGCTTCTCATCTCTCTCCCTGTCTGTCCTTGTCTGTCCCTCTCTCTGTGAAAACTCCCACCCCCCCAAAAAAAAGAGAAGAGAAAAAAAAAGAAAAAAAAAAAGGACATTATCATTTTTGGTAAGGCTAAAAGAGTTTAGCTTCACCTATAGCCAGTGAAGAGCTCCCTAATCTCTCCAAGTTATATGTTCCCACTAAGTTAAACATTCCCCTTCCTCTTGTAGGAACAGGGTCTATCTAGAAAACTCATCTCATTCATGATCTCATCACAGTTATGAGCAAAGAGCTGCTGAGAATTAGTCATTCCAAGAGACACCTGGGCAAGGCTGAGCCCTCTATGCTCAAATTGTCATTTTCCACTCACCAATCATATGCCCCTTATTTTCTCCAACAAGTCGCATGAGAATGTAATAGAGGCCACAGATTTTTCCAATTCTTTTTCATGGGGCATTAGAGTAGTTGTATTTTCTATCTCTGAAAACTTGGGGAAAGGGGATACCTTTTTTACTATAACAGTGGCAGAAACTATGAATGACAGATAGTACTTATTTATCATCTGGTTTAGACTCCAATTTTTGTAAAATCATGATAAAGAGATATAACTACACACATACATATATACACATATGTATATTGTTGTGTAATAAGGAAAGAAAACTTTTTTCAGTTCATACAAAAATAAACCTGTTGGAGATTAACATTTTGATTAAAGAACACTCTGAAGGAGTCTCTTTTAAATTGAAACAGGTGACTTGTGATCCATATAACATGTTATGGCTTATGTTTTGCTTGCACACTCTTTTTCTTTCTCAGCTCATTTTTAGCATTTTCCCTTTGTACAACCAACTATGCCACCCACAGACAACAATTTATTGTAATGCACATTCCATGTATCTCAAGACTGTACCTGCTTCTCATAACTAGCAGTAGCCTACAGAGAACAGGAATGATTCAAGTTGTGCTTTCAGAACAAATGTAGTGGGGGAATCAAACAATTTCCATCAGTCTTTAACACTGGATAAGTCATGTATCCAGAAGTAATAATACTGAGAAACTGCTCAAAACCAAGTCTCAGTGGAAAAGATGTCAACCATACACTTCCATTTACAAAGCACCAGGTCATGGTGTTCTCACCCTTGATTCCACCATCAAAGGAAAGAATCACTGAGTCCATAAATGAATTTAGTGGCTCAAAATTCTATTGGTTAATAATTTCTTTGAGCCTCACTGTAAGTTTCCTGGTCAAACAAAGTAACCCTTTACCCCACCCAGGGGTGGCATACGCAAACAAAAAGTAAAAGCAGTTAACTTGTGCATAGGGAGTTGCCATAAAACCTAAGAGGACTCTTTCTGTATGAAAATTTGTACTTATAGGCATCTGAGGATTAATAAAAAATTAGTATCCCATGAAAGAGGCACATCTCTTCAAGAAAGTTATTATACAGTAGCTCATCATCAAATGTTTTAATTCTAAAAAGTATATATCAGCTCAAACTTGTGAAGATATATACAATGAAAAAGATAATTACACACATACTTTAAAAAGGGAAATTCAAGTGATATAAATCTTCTGTGACATTTTTACTAATATTCATCCATATCAGAATGTATGAGTTGGAAAAAAAGTAATGGATTTTTAGGCAAATCTTACAATGGTGTTCAAATTGACTTTTGAAGTCCAAAATAACCAAACTATTACTGCACAGTTCATCTGGACATTAGAACATATGATCAAACAACTAAGTTTTTACTTGTGACAGAGTGAGAGAGATAGAGAGAGAGGGACAGATAAGGAAGACAGTCAGGAAAAGAGAAAAATGAGAAACATCAATTCTTCATCGTAGCATCTTAGTTCTTCTTTTTTTTTTTTTTTTTTCTGAAGCTGGAAACGGGGAGAGACAGTCAGACAGACTCCTGCTTGCGCTCGACCGGGATCCACCCGGCACGCCCACCAGGGGCGATGCTCTGCCCACCAGGGGGTGATGCTCTGCCCCTCCGGGGTGTCACTCTGCCACAACCAGAGCCACTCTAGCACCTGGGGCAGAGGCCAAGGAGCCATCCCCAGCGCCTGGGCCATATTTGCTCCAATGGAGCCTTGGCTACGAGAGAGGAAGATAAGAGACAGAGAAGAAGGAGGGGGTTGGGGTGGAGAAGCAAATGTGCGCTTCTCCTATGTTCCCTGGCTGGGAATCAAACCTGGGTCCCCCGCACGCCAGGCCGACACTCTACTGCTGAGCCAACCGGCCAGGGCCTCTTAGTTCTTAATTGATTGCTTTTTCATATGTGTTGATAGTGAGGCTACAGTGGAGTGAGTGACCTCTTGCTCAAGCCAGTGTCCTTGGGCTCAAGCCAGCAACAACGGGGTCATGCCTATGATCCCATGCTCAAGCCAGAGACCCCCAAAAAGTACAAACTTTATGCTATAACATAAATAAGATCTGAGAATCTAAATTATAACATGGAAGACTGACCAGTGGTACAGTAGATAGAGCATGAAGCGGAAAGCACTGAGGTGCCTGGTTGGAAACCTTGTGTTTACAAGTTCAAGCATGGGATCTAAAATATGATCCCAAGGTTGCTGGCTTGAGCCCAAGTTTGCTGGCTCAACATAAGCTCCCAAGTCAAGGCACATATGAGAAGCAATCAATGAACAACTAAAGTGACTGGACACCTTTCTTTTTTAGTCATGACCCTTTCCACAATTACACATGAAAGAGTGAGGCATGCAATCACTAAAGCTTTTATTTCTGAGTGTTGGGAGAAGGGTCCTTTCACATCAGGACTGGAAAGATGTATGATTATCACATCTTTGGTTCTTAGGATTGAAAAGAATATCCCTATAGTGACTGAAGACCTCTATGAAAAAATAAAAGTAACATAATTTATAAAAACATAGTATCTTTGCTTTATAGGCAGATAAAAATATATAATATCTTATCAGGTGCTACACAGTATAGAAAAAGTTTTTTTTTAACAAAGTAAAATAGAACCAAATTTGCATCAATAACAACAATCTTTACTGTAAGACAAAACTAATTCTCATTCTCTCAGAAACTTATCCCAGTATATCATACTTTTAATTCAATTAGAACATATCTTTGTTTAATTTTATACAGAGTTCATTTTGTTATTGATTTTTCTGTAGCTTTATTGATATATACTAGTATTCTAATCCTTTAAGGAAATTTTAATTCTGGTAAAAACTAAAATTAAGTAATTGTATATGTTATGCCAGTATTGTTTACATTAATATTCATAAACAAAATCAATCTTGTTGTTGGTTGAGCTGTATTTACTGGTAGCATGATTATTTTTAATATTTTACAAGTCATACTTACTAGTTGTCACATATATGCTTAGTATCTTGGTAATATAAAGCAAAGCATACATAAATTTACAATTTTAATTTTCACGCAAACTCCCACTGCCCTCCACCACAAAAAATATCTTCTAAAAACCAACAATGTTACATACCAAAACATTCCTCTGCTGGTCCTCTGTATATAGACTGTTTCTGGTCTTATCTTTTTCTCTCAGTTCCATGGCAATGCCTCCCAAGTGGCTGCTGGAGAAATTTAAATTGCCTCAGCATGACTAGAAGAAGCAGACACTACCTCAGGTGCATTTTCACATAATGTAAACCTTATCGTAACTGTGCACCATAATAAAAATATGCAAGTGACATTTGGGTCAGAGAGGCAGCTCAGGTACCCTATGCCTGCTTAAGGGGCAGATTAGCCTATACCTCACTCAGTTTAGTGGCTGACTGCTTTTAGCAGTACCTGCTTAAATCCATTAAATTGGTGAAACATCAAGGTGAACTGAAGCAATATATATATTGATATCTAAAAATGTCAAAACACAATTGGAAACTATAAACCTTAGAAAATGAAGTGATAGAGTATTCAAATAACACCCCACTAAAAATGGGCATATAAAAATACTCCATTTCAGAAATCATTAAAGCAATGCAAATTAAAACTGCTATGAGACATTACTTCACACCTGTCAGAAAGGCTTTCACTAACAAATCAATGAACAACCAGAGATGATGAGGATGTGGAGAAAGAAAACACTTCTCCAGCATTGCCTGTTTTCATGCAGCTTTTAATTTTCTGCTCCCCTTTCCAAACTTTCACAATTCCACTTTAGCATATATGGCTGCAACACAGAAAGACTATAAACACATTGATGCACTGCTAAAATCTGGACGACTTCCTTGCTCCTACCACAATTCTGTAACATAAGTTTTCCTACCTTGACTTTCTTTTATTTTTGCATAAGCCAGACAAACAAGAGAGGTAATTTAGTAAGTTTTTCAGTGTAAATCTAGTTGAACTCTAAGCCGAATCAATTCCTCATCAGCAAATGACCATTTTCTGATGCCACTACCACCTTATTAAAGTTGGAAGCCCAGTAATTATAATCATTAGCAGCTGATGCTGCTTAAATTTGCTCACAATTCCTCCACTAAGGGAAAAAAACACACAAATTTCTTCCACTATGCAGCACCCTGTCCTATTGCCCATCCAGCCTCACTCCCTCCAATTTCTCACTTCTTGTGAATCATTCTCCATTCTGCCCTCAAATCTGACAAATTCTCCATTCCCTAAATAACTTTTATACTTTATGTAAAGTCTGCCTTACATATTCCCCATTTATTTTTAGATGAACATGCCATTACCATTTTCCTTTTAACACTGATCTCTCCATTACTAACTGTCATGAAAATAGTTTCACTTCCACTTCTGTTTTTATAACACCCTTTACCTGGGCTTGTCTCTGCACTTGTTTATAATTTTTTCCATGCCCTACTCTGCATACTCTCACAGTTGTAACAACCCCTGACACTCCTCAAACATACTGCTCTTTTACCTGGCTGAGTTTCAAACACTTCCCAGTCTTGAGAATCTCAGGGTGGAATTTGCCACCACAATCCTTTTACTTTTCTTTCCAAATGTCTTGTGGCACTCAAGCCATTTCACAGAAACCCCCTTCTCACTTCTGCTGTCTAAATGCTGCCATGTTGAAAGAGTTCATCAGCATCAGCTGCAGTCAATCCTTTTATCCATGCCTTCAGCACTTAATAGTGTTGGAAAAAAATAAAGTAAAAGGCAGGTCTAATTGAAAAGAAGATGCATTATAGAATAAATACTGTGAGAAAAGAAAATACAAAAAATTATTAGAATCCTATATCATCCCCTTGACCAAACTGTTCCTCTGTATTTGAATAACTACTCAGGACTAATATAAAACATGGAGTTCTCTAAAACATAAGCATTTAATGAGATGCAAAGTGAAAAATGGGAAAAGACACATCGGTGATGCAAAAGCAGTTTGACAGTTTCTGGTTATATGTACTAGCTTTTAATTTCAAAATGTATATTAGATAGCAGCAGAGGAAAACATTTTTCCTGGTGACATTTACTTAGCTGTTATTTTCAAGACGTCCATGAGATGGCAGCAGAAAAGTTTGTTTGTTTTTTTGTAGAAATGCCCATGGCTGTGTTATTCCAAATGTGTGCAAAACGCAGCAGCAATCATCCTGGCTGGATTGCTCGCTTGGCTGGAGAATTGTCTTGCAATGAAGAGGTGACTGGTTCAGTCCTTGGCTGGGGCACATACAGAAACAGATTGATGCTTCTGTCTCCCCCTTACCCCCCTTCCTCACTCTGGATTCAATAAAAATATAAAATTAAATAATAGAAAAAAAAGCCTGACCTGTGGTGGCGCAGTGGATAAAGCGTCGACCTGGAAATGCTGAGGTCGCTGGTTCGAAACCCTGGGCTTGCCTGGTCAAGGCACATATGGGAGTTGATGCTTCCTGCTCCTCCCCCCTTCTCTCTCTCTCTCTCTTCTTTCTAAAATGAATAAAAAATAAAATTAAATAATAGAAAAAAAAGGCAACAGGGAACATTTTTGCTGTCCACAGCATTCACTGATAATCCAGACATGCTATTCATTCCTATTTTAAGACCCTCACATGTCTAACCTCACGTTATGTTCCCATTTGCCAAATGAGACAGGAATGATTGTAATCTGCATTTTACATTTATTTGAACTAAAAACAGATTTTAACCTAATTCAAAACCCAGAAACTATGGTCCAAGATGGTTCAGAAGAGTGTACACACATGGAATTCTGGACATATACAGCCATCAAAGTAGTCCTTGCAATTTTAGCATACTGTTTTGTTTTTTTTTGATGAACACCTGAACATAATCTAATGGTCCAGCTTGTCAAGCACTCAACCTAGGTGGAGTTTGGGTAGAAATCGGGCAGGAAATTGGATAGGATAGGATAGGATAGGATAGGATAGGATAGGTGGGGAGCGAGGATGTGGCCTGGCCCTTCCCAGGTGCTAAAGCAACAACAGATTTCTTTAAGAGTGTCCTCCTGACTTCTACACCCTCCATGTATGATGGCATTTTAAAATCTGTTCTTTAGTCCAGAGCACTGGTTTGCTTCTACCCATGTGTCCTTCCTTTGAGGCTTCACCTGACAGAAGCTTTCTACAGTTTTAGCATTAACTAGAGAGCTGACTTCTGGCTCCAACATCTACAAGCAAAGAAATGAACTCTCAGTCTCCTTTTCTGTCAAATAGGGAGAACCACTCCCGCTCAAGTGGCTGTGAGGATTCAGGAAAGTGGTGCTCGTTAGCACCTGTGAACCATGTAACCAGCACTTTCCCTCTGTGTTATTTTGATCTATGTCTCATACAACATTCCTATCAGTTCCCTCCTCTATGCAGCCACCACCACATAGCATGTGAGACCTTGGAGCTCAGGATGGGCCCCATGCACTCTATTCTTGCCATTCCCATCTGACGTTCAGGCCAATAATATGCTTATCACGCCAAGCACCTGGAAATCCAGGCTTAGCCGGGGACACCCTCTCAGTCCTTGCACTCTTACAACCTCTTCATTACTTGTAAACCACAGTCTGAGAGTGGACACTGAGGAGCCACCTGAAAAGGGAAGGCATCCAGAGAAAGATGGCAGAAGAACTCAGTGCCCATAACCTCCACCATTATTATGACTTGCTCTTGACCTTCTCTACAAGCAAAATAGTTATGGCACACAGGGGTTCGACCCACAGTCTACGCGGTTGTTTTTCCTAAACTCTTTCCTGGCATTTAATTTGAGATTCTCAAGATGTAGCAGTAATTCTATGGCCTTATTGGGGTCCCTGTAATTAATTTTAAAAGTTTTTATTTATTATGTTCAGAAAGAGAAGAAAGAGAAGGGTGGGGAGGAGCAGGAAGCAGCAATTGGTAGTTGCTTTTCCTATGTTTCTTGGCCAGCAAACTGCAAATAGGCATAGTCTTCTTAGTCACCTGATAGAAAATTTTTCATTGCTCCACTGTCCCAGAGTAGGGACTTACATGTCCCCATGAATCCCTCTGGTTCCCTTGGGCTGAAAACCAAGAGCAATCTTGAAAGCTTATTTTCTCCTAATGTCCACTGTTCAGATGCCATTTGTTGTTTTTTTTGGATTTTATGAAAAGAAGCTAAGATGAATTAGGCAGCAACAATACTACAAGTGGAATATCCCAATCTCTCCAGGACTGAGGTGCCTCGGAGAAATCACCTATCCAATTTATTAAGCAGAAACATAACATCATGCATGAAAAACTAACAAGCAGAATCCAGGGTCCAATTTTATTATTTAGTTTTAAAATCTAATTAGATTTCTCTTGCCCTTTATGAGACATAACACCAAATCATCTGCTGTCTGTATCCTGACATGCAGAAAGCTTCAGCAGGGCCAAGCATCATGTACTTGAGGCATTCCCTGGATGCGTGACTGCCTGTACTCATGTATGCTTGGTCTCACACTTTACTTCCTCAGGATGGGAATGGAATGTCACTTGGCGCTTTGGCTTTCCTGCAACAAATAACTGCCTGCTTATAGTGAGCTACATGGGGAAACAGAGCTTCCTCAGAGCCCTTCCACCTTTTCCTTGCTCCCTATCTCACCTAGCCATTAGCGAAGTTGATGGGGAGGTTTCATATTCAACCTCACAGAAAAGATGTTCATTCCAGAGCTGACTCATTCAATATGTCCTGCTTTAAACTTTACAATGTGAGCAAATATTTTACACATAACAGTGCCCTGAGACCTGAAGAAGAACACAGAAAACATTGTGACCCTATGTATTTATTGGTGTATAACTCTATATTACTCCTCAATCTTTAGAGGTTAACTGACTGCATAATGGGGTGTGGTTTCTACATTCCCAGGCCAATCATACCATTTCCAGAATAATTTTTGATCATGTGTTTCTCACCCAGGTTGGGACAATTGCAGTGTATGCAGACACTTTGAATTGTCATGAGCCTGGGCTGAGGGAGGGTCTTAATGACAGGCAGTGATTATACAGTATGGAAAAAAATAAGCACCCGCAATGCATGGACAATACTGAAAAGCAAAATAAAACACAGAAGCTTGCACAACTAGACAAGGGATGCATTCCATTATGAAGATACATTAATTAAAACAGTAGGGTAATGACACATGAATAGACCAATTGACAAAACAGAAAAAAATGCCCAGTAATACCTGCACATTTATATGAAAATTTTGTCTGAGATATCTTTTTAGTAGCATGGAAACAATATGCATTATATAATAAATACTGTGTGAAAAGTAAATAAAAAATATTGGAGTCTTATAACATAACCTTGACCAAACTCCATTTTATTTAGATTTTAATGACAATTCTTTAATAATATAGGACATGGAGTCACCTAAATCCTAAAACTTAGAGGACAGAGATGGACTAAGTTTGGTTGACACCTTGGATGCCGAAGAAAATACTGGGCCCCTTGTCATTAGAAAAAACTCTCAAGTTGATCATTTGTGAGGCCCTTCAGAAGTCGGGGCCCAGAGTAAATGCCCGGTGTTCCCACCGTTAAATCCAACTCTGATAAAGGTACAAAGAGATTGAAAATGAAAGAATGGGTAAAGGCACACAGGTGGTACAAAAGTAAGTTTACATTTTTTAATATGTCAAACAGTTATTTGTGGGATTACTATTTATGAACAATTATG
Source organism: Saccopteryx leptura (assembly GCF_036850995.1). Lineage (NCBI taxonomy): Eukaryota > Metazoa > Chordata > Mammalia > Chiroptera > Emballonuridae > Saccopteryx > Saccopteryx leptura. Next base: position 922,788 of record NW_027095703.1, read on the forward strand.
TTGCTTCCATAGGAACAAAGGTAAACCTCCTTTCACACTTATCTGTATTACATGCAAAATTATATAATAGCATACAGTACACTTGAGGGCAAAATGAACTAACAGAAATGAACAGCACTTCATATCAGTGATTTCAATTAATGAGGGAGTTCCAAATTTGTCTGTGCTTAATAAATAAATTCTTCTATACAGAACAGAGCTAAAAGAAAAAAATAAACAAATGCATAATCATAACAGATTTACCACAGTGCCTCTTTTAGAACCAATCCTTTCCACCTAAGCAGACGGTGGTGCAGTGGATATAGTTTCACACTGGGAAACAGAGGACCCAGATTTGAATCCCGAGGTTACTGGCATGAGCACAGGCTCACCAGCTTGAGTTCGCAGAGTCATTGTATTGAGCATAAGATCATACACATGACCCCCATGGTTGCTGGCTTGAGCAAGGTGTCACTCTCTCTGATTAAAACACCCCCGCCCCCCATCAGGGCACTTATGAGAAAGCAAGAACGAACAACTAAGAAAACTAAGGAGCCATAATAAAAAATTGAAGCTTCTCATCTCTGTCCATATCTATCCCTCTCACTATCTCTCTCTGTCTCAGTAACACACACACAAACACACACACGTGCACACACACGCACACACACACACACACACACACACACAGAACCGATAGATTCCCAGAAAACAAATCACTAAAGATACACAAAAACATTACAGAAATGGCAAATTGGAATCAATGTTTGTAGACAATCCTCTCTACCTAAACTTTTTCTTGGACCTGAACTGAGACATGATTCTGAAGATGCACAGGAGGTGGCAGCAGAGAAGCATATATAACAGAGACCATTATTGTATGTGCTATGGAGCAAAAATCCAGCAACCTTCAGATGATTGAAATGATATCAATTATGTCTCTTGCTTTCACTACAGTTAATGTTGAAACAAGTAGCAAAGAGTAACTAAAAATTCCTTATATTTACAAGTTCCAAATCTATCTTCTAGATAGCATTAGATTCAACATTGATAGATAACGCACAACACCCAACTGCTGTATTTTTCCACGTGAACTGACCAGAGCTGTTATTCCCAAGGTGTACATGAGGTGGCAGCAGAGAAGTGCACTTGAAAAACATTTACCACAGACAATCCTGTATGTTCTTTCAAGCAAGGTTCAACTTCCTCAAACCTTAGAAATGATATAAAGCGTGTTTCTTGTTGTCATTACACTTAATCTAGTAATCAGTAATAGAAACTAACTAAAAAACCCTTCCTTTTATAAGTTAAGAAATTCACTCCTAAATAACCCCCTTCAAAATCACAATTCAAGTTACAAAATACTTTAAAATTAATGGAAATAAAAACTACATAAGAAAACCGATGGGAAAATATAGTGATGAATATATTTAAGAAGAAAAAGACCTTAAATACACAGCCTTTCCACCCATACTAAAAACCAGGATACTAAATAAAATGCAGAGAAAGTAAAAGAAAAAAATATTTACAGCCTGACGAAGCAGTGGCGCAGTGGATAGAGCATTTGACTGGAATGCGGAGGACCCAGGTTTGAGATCCCAAGGTAGCCAGCTTGAGCATGGGCTCATCTGGTTTGAGCAATGCTCAGCAGCTTGAGCCCAAGGTCGCTGGCTCGAGCAAGGGGTCACTCAGTCAGGTGTAGCCCCCTGGTCAAGGCACATAAGAGAGAGCAGTCAATGAACAACTAAGGTGTCAAAACAAAAAACTGATGTTTGATCTGTGACTTGGCACATAATAAAAAACTCTCTACATTCCCATCTGTCAGTCCCTATCTATTCCTCTCTCTGAATCTCTCACTGTCTCTGTAAAAGAAAAGAAAAAAGAAAAAAAAAATTTCACAGAGACATTTGGAGGGTGTATAATTTCCCCATGTATAAAACTCATCTTTTTTGAAAAATGTGGGGTTTGAAAATGTGGGTGAATTTTATACAGTGGTTGTAGTATTTATCACTTGCATTTTCTGTTTATTCGCATTTGTTATCATTTTCTCAAATTTTGTACCTCCAAACTAAGGTGTGTCTTACACAGGGAGGCATCTTATACATGGTGAAATATGGTACTTTACAACCTTACTACTTATTTCCTCTTGGGGTGAAATTTTGAAAAACATAATTCATTCCTCTATACAATTTAAGCTGCAAAAACAACAGCAAAAAAGCAACTGTCATTTTTTCTTTTATTTAATTATTAATGTTAGAGGTGGGGAAAAGAGATGAAAAGATAGTCAGAAACATTCATCTATTTCTGTATGTGCCTTGAACCAGGACCAAACCTATGACATTAGTGTATGGGTGCGATGCTCTAAATACTGAGCTCTCTGGTGAGAGGCAGCCATTGTCTTTTAGGGGGAAAAATTACTAGAGAAAACCTGAGATAATTAAAAAATTAAATAATAATCTTGTCTGCTGTGTTGACAACACCAGAAGATTTTTCTTTGCTCTTGACAATCAGGGGCATAAACACTATTTTTAATTGTTTAGCACAAAGTGACCCCTTTCCTAACATGCACCTTTTCTTTTGCCATGGCAGCAGTCCAGACTGATAGATTCCCAGAAAACAAATCACTAAAGATACACAAAAACATTACAGAAACGGCAAATTGGAATCAACGTTTGTAGACAATCCTCTCTACCTAACCTTTGTACTCAGAACAGCCTAATAGTGACATAGTAACAGGCATACAGATCAATGAAACAGAATGAAAAACCCAAAAATAAACTCACACCTTCAGAGTCAATTAATATTTGACAAAAGGAGAATGAGTATACAATGAAACAAAGACAGTATCTTAAATAAATGGTGCTAGAAATATTAGACAGGTATATAAAAATGAGTGAAACTAGGCTGTCAAACTACAGCATTCACACACACAAAAATCAAAATGGATAAAAGACCAAAATATAAGTCACAACACCATAAAATTCTTAGAAGAAAACATAGGCAGTCTACCCTCAGATTTCACTTGTAGCAATAGTTTTGCTAATATATCTCGGTGAGCAAGAGCAACAATGAAAGAACAAAATAAACAAATGTGATTATATCAAACTAAAAGCTTGTGCTCAGCAAGAGACATCATTAACAAAATAAAAAGACAGTACACTCCATGAAAGAACATATTCACTAATCAGCTGATAAGGAGTAAATAACCAAAGTTTACTTCTTTTTTTTTTTTTTAAATATGAATAGATATTTTTCTTTCTTTTTTTTTTTTTTAAAGATTTTTATCTTTTATTTTTTTTATTTTATTTATTCATTTTAGAGGAGAGAGAGAGAGAGAGAGAGAGAGGAGAGAGAGGAGAGAGAGACGGGGGGAGGAGCTGGAAGCATCAACTCCCATATGTGCCCTGACCAGGCAAGCCCAGGGTTTCGAACCGGCGACCTCAGCATTTCCAGGTTGACACTTTATCCACTGCGCCACCACAGGCCAGGCAAAGTTTACTTCTAAAATTCAACACATTGAAGGCAAACAATCCAATTAAAAAATGGGCAAAGGACCTGAAAAGATAATTCTAAGAGGACATACAGATGACCAATAGGTATATAAAAAAATTGCTCAGAGTCATTTCATAAGAAACAGTATGGCATTTACTAAAAAAATTAAAAATGAAACTGCTTTAGAATCCAGCTGTCTCACTTCTAGAAATATGTTCTAATAATCCCAAAATACTAATTCAAAAGAAGATCTGCAATCCTATGCTTATTGCAGCATTGTTTACAATTGCTAACACCTTGAAGCACCCCAAGCCTTTGTCAGTGGAGCAGTAGATAAGAAAGCTGTGGTATATTTACATAATGAAATACACATGGCCATGAAAAAAATAAAAGAAAATATTATATTTTGCAATGGCATGGATGGGCTTGAGATTATTATGCCAAGTGAAATAAACAAGGCAAAGAAAAACAAACAGCATTTGCTCTCAATTATATGTGGACTCTAATGAACACAATAAACTGAGAAACAATATAGAAACACAGGCAGGGCCCAAGGGAATAAATGGAAAGCTGTCAGAGAAAAAAGGAAAAGGGGATGGAATTAAATAAGGTGAAAGGATTATCCAAATTATACATACATAACATATACATGGATATAGACAACAAGGCAGCAAGTACCAGAGTAAATTGAAGGATAAAGGGAGGAGTAAAAGATTAAAGGGGATAAAATGAGAATGAAAAGAGACTTTGCCTTAAACATAGGAAGCATGATGTAGGGGGTAGAAGGTGTTGGTAGATCAGGACACTTGAGATCATGTCAATAAATTAACAATAAAAATGAAAATAAGAAAAGAAAGAAAATGCTCCAAGATGAGAGGGTTTAGCAAGGAAGCTTTTGAGTTTAGATGATTTTGATCCACAGCACAACAGGAAAAGTCAAAGTCAAAAACTCCAAAGAATAGCAGTCATTTACAACATTTTTATGACTATAAGGCTAGTTAGTCTTACTTAATCTTAAAAGACCTTGAATAGAGTTTAATGAAGTATGCAAAGAAGAAAGACTCTTAATTCAAATATTCCTTTTGGGTTTTATTTTTTATTTTATTTAGAAAATTAAATTTAACTGAGTAATGTTGATCAATAAAGGTACAGTGATCCCTTGTCTATCATGGCAGTTAGGTTCCAGAAACCCTCATGATAGGTGAAAATCCAAGTAGTGACTTTACTTATTTTATGACTTTTAATATATTTTAAAGCTTTACAAACCCTCCCTACAGTCTTATAAACCTTTCCCATATTGTTATTAACCTTTCCCACACTCTTACAAACATTTTCATGCTCTTAAACACTTTCTAGACTTTTAAACTTAAGTAATTTTAACAACATATAAGAATACCTATGTTCCACAAAAGACCATGATATAGCAAAATTTTGTGATATCAAATTAGATATATACAATTTTAAAATCAGTGACACAGTGAAACTGCAAAAAGTGAACCCAGTATGACAAGGAATGAGTGTACACAGGTTTCAGGTAAACATTTCTATAGCATTTGAACTATTGATTAGTTGTATACCCAAAATCCAAAGTGAAATTATTTTGTCACCTTATACTTGTCCTTCGCCCCACCATTTCCACATCCCCTCCCCCATGTCCCTTTTCCTCTGGTAACCACTTCACTTTTATGTATGTCCATAGAGTCTCAGTTTTATATTCCACCTAAGTGTAAAATCATACAGTTCTTAACTTTCACTGATTTACTTATTTTACTCAGTATGTCCTCAAGGTACATTCAAGTTGTCATAAATGACACCATGCCATATTTTCTTATGGTTCAGTAGTCTTTTTTATGCAATCCTCTATTGTGTGACATTTTAATTTTTACCATGGTTTGGCCACTGGACATAATGCTGCAATAAACATGGGAGTTCATGTGTCTTTACAGACCAATTATTTTGAGGTAGATACCCTGTAGAGGAACTGCTGGGTCATATGGTAGTTCTATTCTTAGTTTTTTGAGAAACCTCCATACTTTTCTTCATAATGGTTAAACTAATTTGCATTCCCAGCAGCAGTGAATGAGGGTTTTCTGTTCTCCACAGCTCTTCAAATACTTGTTATGAGATGTCTAATCTCATTGTAATTTTGATTGACATTTCTCTAATACCAAACAATTATGAACATCTTTTTATATGTCTTTTGGCCATTTGTTTGGCCTCTTAAGACAAGGGTCTGTTCAGGTCCTCTTCCTATTTTTTAATGAAGTTATTTGCTTGTTTCTTGCTGAGCTTTGTGGGTTCTTTGTATATTTTGGATATTAACCTTTATCAAAGCTATTGCTTGTAAATATTATCTTCCATTTTCTTGGCTGCCTATTGATTTTGTTGTCAGTTTCTCTTGCTGTGCAGAAGCTTTTAAGTTTGAGATAATCGCATTCACTTACTTTTGCCTCTATTTCTTTAGTCTTTGATGGCAAATTGATAAATTCTCCTCCACTGCTTTGGCCCAGGAGTTTATCCTCTGTTTTATTTTATGTCATTTATTGTTTCAGATCTTATATTTAAGTCTTTGATTCATTTGGAATTAATTTTTGTGCAGAAGGGCAAACTGCAGTCAAGTGTTTTTTTGTTTATATTTTTGTTTGTTTTTGTATGTGGCTTTACAATTTTTCCAGTGCCATTTATTGGAAGAATTTTTTTTCTCCATTGTGTTTTGAGCTTCTAGTTGAAAATGATTTGTCTCTATACATGTAGTTTTATTTCTGGGCTCTCGTTCTGTTCCATTGGTCTACATGTCTGTTTTTCTGTGATTACCATGCTGTTTTGATTATTGTGGCTCTATAATATAATGAGTTTAGGTAGAGTGAAACCTATAGCTTTATTCCTTTTTCCTCAGATTGCTTTGGCTATTTGAGGTTTTTGATGGTTCTACACAAACCTTTTTTTTACTTTATTTTTTAAAAATATGATGTTGGGATTTTGATGAGATTACATTAAATTAGTATACTAATACTAATTAGTATACTAATTTGGGTAATATGCCCATTTTAATTATGTTAATTCTTCTAATCTGTGAACATGAAACAATTTTTTTTATTTTATTGCCTTTTTTAATTTCTTTCAATAATGTTTTGTAGTTTTCAGTATATAGGCCCTTCACATTCTTTGTCACATTTATTCCTAGGTATATTATTTCTGTTATTGCAATTGTAAAAAAAAAATGTATTTTTGAATATATTTTACAAAATTACATCATTGGCATATAAAAAGCAATAGAATTTTTTATATTGATTTTGCATACTGATTTTACTGTATTGGTTTATTGTTCCTAAAATTTTTTGGTGGAGTCTGGAGTTTTCTATTATAGGTTTATATAATCTGCAAAAAATATGACCTTTATTATACCTTTCATGAATTATATGTATTTCTTTCTTTCTCTTGCCTGATTGCTCTTGCTAAAACTTCCAAAATTATGTTGCATAAAAGTGGAAAGAGTGACCAGCCTTATCTTGCTCTTAATTTTAAATGAAAAGTCTTCATATTTTTTAAGAAGTTAGTATGATATTAGCTGATGTTTTATCATATATGGCCTCTAATATGTGGAGGTACTTTTGTACAATTTCGATTCTTTTGAGTGTTTTAATCATAAAGAAACATTGTATTTTACTGAATATCTTTCTGCATCTATTGACAGCATTATATAATTTTTGTTCTTTGTTGTGTGGTGTCTACTGTATATTACACTGATTGATTTCCATATGTTGAACCATCTTTGTGTTTCTGGAATAAATCTCAGTTGATTGTGATGTAATATTTTTTATTTATTTATTATTTATTTTTGTATTTTTTCAAAGTGAGAAGTGGAGGCGGTGGAGGGGAGGCAGATAAGACAGACTTACACATGTGCCTTACTGGAATCCACCTGGCAAGCCCACCAGGGGGTGATGCTCTACCCATCTAGGGCAGTGGACTATAACCACAGCCATTCTAACACCTGAGGTGGAGGCCATGGAGCCATCCACAGCACCTGGGCCAACTTTGCTCCAATGGAGCCTCGGTTGCCAAAGGGGAAAAGAGAGAGAGAGAGAGAAAGAAGAAGGGAAAGGGTAGAGAAGCAGATGGGTGCTTCTCCTGTGTGCCCTGGCCAGTAATCAAACCTGGGACTTCCACACACTGGGCAGATGCTCTAGCACTGAGCCAGTCAGCCAGGGCCATGATGTATTATTTTTTAATGTGTTGTATTCAGTTTGCTAGTATTTTCTTTAGGGTTTTTATATCTGTATTTTTTAAAGATATTGGTCTCTAGTTTTCTTTTTGTTTGTACTACTTTTCCCTTTCGGTGTGAGAGTTATGTTAGCCTCATAAATCTATTATGCATTGTTGCTACATCTTTAAATTTATGAAATAATTTGGAAAGGATAGGTATGAAATCTTCCTTGATTGCTTGTTAGAATTTACTAGTGTAGTCTTCTGGTTCTAGCCTTTTTTTGGGGGGGGGGGGGCGGGGAGGTTTTTTATAGTTGCTTATATTTCCTCCCTGCTTATAAGTCTATTTAAAGTTTCCACATCTTCATGAGACAGTGTAAAAAGAATATATAGTTCTAGGAATTTATTCATTTTCTTTACATTGTTGAATTTGGTGGCAAATAATCTTTCACAGTAATTTACTATGAATATACATGTAAAATATATGATTTCTGTGGGGGTATCTCCGTTTCATTTCAAATTTTGTTTACATGCGTATTTCTTCTTTTTTTAAATTAGTGATTGTCAATTTTACTGATCTTTTCAATAAACCAGCTTTTTTGTATTTAATTTATTTCTAAAAATTTTTATTCTCTACTTAATTTAGTTCTCTAATTTTTACTTTTTTCTTTTCTGCTGACTTTTCTTTTTCTAGTCCCATAAGATGTAATGTTAGTTTTTTTATGTGGGATCTCTCTTGCCATACACCTGCAATATAAACTTCCCTCTTACTACTGATTTCAATGCATCTTACAATATTTAATATGTCGTGTTTTTATTTTCATTTGTCTGTATATATTTTCAAATATGTGCTTTTATTCTCCCTTGATTCAGTCATTTTTTAAAAGTATGTTGTTTAATTTTTTACATTTTTGTGCATTTCATTACTTCCTTTTTGCAGTTGAATTTTAATTTTAAAATCTTATGGTCAGAAAATATGCTTGGTATAATTTCAGTTTTCCTGAATTTGTTGATGTTAGTTTTGTGGCCCAACATATGGTCTATCCTTAAGAATATTTTATGCATGCTGAAGAAGACTATAAAATCTGATGTTTTGGAGTAAAATGTTCTATGAATGTCTATTATGTTTATTTCATTCAGTTTGTTGTTTAAGACTGATATTCTTTATTAATATTTTGTTCAGATAAACTATCTGAAGCCAAAAATGCTATGTTGAGATCTTTAAGTATGATTGTGCTTTTGTACACTTCTATTATTAGATCAGTTGGTTGATGTCTTATATATTTAGATGCTCCTTGGTTCAGTGTATATATATTAAAAATTGTTATTATTTTTTGATATAATGTTCACTTTATTATGATTGTCCACCTTTGTCTCCATTTAGTTTACCTTTGTATTCTTGAGGTCAGCATTGTCAGACACATGTATGATTACACCTGTTTTTCTTATTTTACAATCTTTCACTTGGAGTCTATGCTTTTCCTTGCAACTTAAATGTGCAACTTGAAAGAAGCATATGGTTGGATTTTGCTTTTTGATCTAATCTGCCACTCTGTGCCTCCTTATTGGTGTGTTCCCTCTATTATATTTATGGTAATTATTGACATTTGAAGATTTCCTATTGCCATTTTGTGTCTTGTTTTCTGATAGCTGTGTGTTTTGTTTGGTTCTTCACTTTTGTGTTTCTGTCTCTTGTTTTTGTGTGGTGGTATTCCATACTTCTTTCTCTGTTGTTGTTTTGTAAGTTGTGTGTTTTAAAACTGTCCCTTTTATGGGTGAGTACTGTCAGGTTTGCAAGTGAGAAATGTTCATATGTACAAGAGTCCTTTGTCTTCTCAGTGTTTCTGCACTCCATCCTCCTTTGCTACTGAAGATATCTGTCATTTCCCTTTTTATGTTATTGTTGTCTCAGATTATTCTAGCTTTTATTGTAACCTTGTTGAAGCTTTTACTTGTACTTTTTATTTGTTTTGTTCTTTGTGTCTGGTTGAGTATTTCCTAAGTGGGGATTTTCCCATGGTAATTTCTTTCAGCTTCTCTATCTGAAAAAGTTTTTATTTCTCCTATATATTTGAAGGATAACTTTGGTGGCTATAGCATTCTTGGCTGGTAATTATCTTCTTTCAGCACTTTAAATAGTTGGGTCTACTCTCTTCTGTCTTGTGGAATTTCTGCTGAGAAGTGTGATGACAAGTTAATAATTTTTTCTTCTTTGTTATATTTTTATTTCCAGCTGCCTTGAAGATTCCTTCTTTGTCACTAATTTTTGACAATTTTATTATAATGTGCTTTGGAATAGTTCTGTTTAGATTGAGGTAGCTTGGCATTGTGTTAGCTTTTTGGATTGATTTGAGTCTGTAAATTATTCAATAAGCTTGGAGAATTCTCATCAAGTATTTGTTTGAGAGTGATGTCAGAGAAATGGCGCCATGAGGAGTGCTCCCAATACCTCTTCCGAAACTTCAACAAATTCAACAACTAGAGACAGAAAAACAATCCCAGGAGCATCTGAAATACACATACATCAAACAAAGGTATTATTGGATAAAAAGGTGGCTAAATATATAATCCATTCTGAAGGAAATAAGATTGGGAGCACAGCATTCCGCTTTTCTCACTGATCTGAGCAAGAACTGCTTTCACTTGGAACTGAGAGAAAGGAAGGGCTGGGGGCATGGAAAAAGCTGGGCTAGGGCAGAGACATTCAAGCTGAGGAGAGAGTGTGTTCACAGCTAAGCCCACATGGAGCTAACACCAGTGGCAGACCCCAGCATAGGTGGGCAGCAGTTGCCTTGTTTACTCCTGGTATCCTGGTTGGAGAGTGCGGGCAGTGTGCAAGTGGATCCACCTGTGCTTCAGGCATAGGTGCCTGCATTCCAAGACAGAGGGGCTGGGTCGAAGACTGTCAGTAGTGACCCTCTGTGTGGACTGTGACCAGAGTTTCTGAGTAATTCCAGACTCCCAAACAGCATGTGGGAAGTGCACAATAGCCAGCTTCCCTACACCCAGACCTGTCTGGGCATGGCACCTCTGCCAGCCATACAGGCTAACAAAGCACACTCCTGGGGAAGGAAACTGCAAAGCTGGGGGAGGGGGGAGAGGCACACAGGCAGCTTATAGACAGCCTGTGGAAAGCAGACCTGCAGAGTGCTGAGGCATACTAGACATGCCCAGAGGCTTATAATAAAAAGACACCTGAAAGGTAATTGGCTCCCAGCCCTGCCTGATTATGCTGGTGGCTCTGGCTGGCAAAGCCTTACCCAGAAACCTGCATTAAGTGGAATAGAGGGGGGATTTGTCAACTCTTAGAGCCTCTTGCTCTCCAGGCAGTGTCTGGAGCAACTTCACAGCTGGGTCCCTAAGCTGCTGGTTTAGGAAGGAGAGATTTGGAGAGAGGCTCTGGGAAAACAGACTCTCCCACTGTCAAAGCCTGCAAAGGCTAACAAGCCCCACCCACCAATGGGACTGAGGCCTAGTTTATGTCATCATCATAGTGACACAACAGCAAATCTCAGCTTAAGAGTTCCACAGGGGAAGAACATGGGGTAGAGACACCAGCCAAAAGCAGAGAGAAGAAAGAAAAAGGAAAAAGATAACTTCTCAAAACCAGTAAAAACCCACAGTCTTTATAACTTTTTCCATGTTTTTCTTGTATTTATTATCTTTTTATTTTTCCTTCCACCTTGGTCATTTTATCCTCTTTCCATTTTATTCTATTATTTTCATTTTGAACATTATTACCCATAGGTGTTACATTTTCCATTCTTTTCTTTTTCAAGAGTGTTACATTCCAAAAAACTTAAGTCAGTATTTTTTTCTTTCTTTTCGGTTTCTTCTTTTCTCTTTCACTTTTTCTCTCATTCAAAGCTCACCCACAAATAAACTATTTTATTCTGTATTTAAATTTTTTCTTTGTGCCATTTTGTGTGCTTTTAACTTCATTTTTTATCTCTTTAGCATTTCCCCCAACTCAAGCTCTTCAATCTATAATGTTTGTGCTACTAAATACAATAGGATTTTTATTTTCACTGCATTTTTATTTTCCTCCTTTTTTCTTTTCTCTTAAACTATTTCTCTCATTCAACCATCATTTACAAACAAATTATTTTATTATCTAAAATTTTTTGTGGCATTTTGTGGGTTCTTGCCTCATTTTTTGCCTCTGTGTCACTCCCCCCACACAACCCTTCAATTCTACATATTTTTGTTCCACTTAGTACAATAGAATTTTCAGTTTTTTATTGAATTTTCTCAAAAATCTTTTTTTTATCAACACTTAGCATTATTTAACCATATCACTCTCAAATGGTATTAAAGAAAAAGAAATAGAATATCATGGATGCAAAAGACAGTGATGTAACTCATATAAATGAGAAAAAATCTATAGAAAAAATTTTCAATAGCTTAGAAACCTTGGAGTTAAATAAAAGAGAATTTAAATTTGAAGTCCTAGAAATACTCAGTGATATACAAGAAAGCACAGAAAGGCTATTTAGGGAGCTCAAAAAACAATTCAATTAACAGAAATTACACTTCACCAATGAAATTGAAACTAGAAAAATGAATCAAAAAGGGATGAGAAACTCAATTCATGAACTGAAATATAAAGTAACAAGCTTAGCCAAAAAAACAAGCCACATAGAGGAGAGAATTAGTGGCATAGAAGACAGGCAACTATATATACTACAGAGAGAAGAGAAGAGAGACTTACGAATTAAAAAAAATAAGATAGCATTACAGAAATTGTCTGAATCCATCAGAAAGAGAAACATAGGAATAATGAGTATATCAGAAGGAGAAGAGAAAGAAAATTGAATGGAGAACATATTCAAACAAATAATATATGAAAATTTCCCAAGCCGGTGGAAAAAACTAAAGTCTTGAATTCAAGAAGCAAACAGAACACTGAGTTATCTTAACCCTAACAAATCTACTCTAAGACCCAAGACCCATCATAATGAAATTGGCACAAACCAATGACAATGAAAAAATTTTCAAGGCACCCAGGAAAAAGAAGAATACAACATATAAAGGGAGGCCCATTATATTATCAACAGATTTCTCAACAGAAGTACAAGCTAGAAGAGAGTGGACCCCAATATTTAAAGTCCTGAAAGAGAGAAACTTCCAGCCAAAAACACTATACCCTTCAAAGCTACCCTTCAATTAAAAGGGAGAAATAAAACATTCACAGATATAGAAAAGATGAAGCAATTTATCAACAGAAAACCCCCACTTCAGAAAATACTAAAGGAGGTTTTCTGATCAGACACAAAGAACAAAACAAAACTACACATAAAACCTTCATCAAGATAGCAATAAAAATAAGATTAATCTGTGACAACAAAAACAAAAAAGGGGAGAGGACAAATATTATCAGTAGCAAAGGAGGATGGAGTGCAGAAGCACTCATGAGATAATGTACTACAATGAATATGATATGTATGCTTTTTATTACTTAATGGTATCCACCCCTGAAAGAGCTACACTGAAGTACATGGCTTAAAAAAAGAAGTACCAGAAAAGAAGTATGGATTACAACCAAACAAAAAAAAAACAAACAAGAGAAAAACCAAACATATACAAAACTATCAGAAAGCAATATATAAAATGGCAATAGAAAACCCTCTAATGTCAATAATTTCACTAAAAAATAAATGGATTGAACTCACCAATAAAAAGACACAGAGTAGCAGAATAGATTTAAAAACATCCAGCTGTATGCTGAGTACAAGAAACACATCTAAGCTACAAGGATAAAAACAAATTCAAAGTGAGAGGTTGAAAAACAATACTTCAAGCAAATAACATCCAAAAAAGCAGGTGTAGCAGTATTCATATTAAATAATGCTGACAACAAGACAGCAAAGGTAATCCGAAACAGAAAGTCATTTTATAATGATAAAGGGGACATTGAATCAAGAAGACATAACACTCCTTAATATATTATATATGTACCAGATCAAGGAGCACCAAATTATATAAGACAGCTACTGACTGACCTAAAAACAAAACTGACAAAAATAATATCATACGTGGAGACCTCAAATCACTGCTAACGGTTCTAGATAGTTCATTCAAACAGAAAATCAATAAAGAAATATTGGCCTGAAATGAAACACTAGAACAATTGGATATGATAGACATCTACAGAACATTTCATCCCAAAGTGCCAGAGTATACATTTTCCCTAGTGTACATGGAACATTCTCAAGAATCAACCATATGTTGGGCCACAAGAATAACATGAACAAATTCAGAAAAAATGAAATTATACCAAGGATATTTTGTGATAATAAAGCCTTAAAACTAGAATACAACTGCATAAACAAGGTAAACAAACCTACAAAAATGTAGAAACTAAACAACATACTTTTTAAAAAAGTAGGTTACTGACCAGGCAGTGGCGCAGTGGATAGAGTATCAAACAGGGATGTGGAAGACCCAGGTTCTAGACCCCAAGGTTGCCAGTTGAGAGTGGGATCATCTGGTCTGGTAAAGCTCACCAGCTTGGACCAAAAGTCGCTGACTCGAGCATGAGGTTAGTTGGTTTGCTGCAATCCCACAGTCAAGGCACATATGAGAGGGCAATGAAAAACAACTAAGGTGTTGCAACAAAAAACTAATGATGCTTCTCATCTCTCTTTGTTCTTGTCTGTCTGTCCCTATGTATCTCTCTCTCTGACTCTCTCTGTGTCTCTGTAAAAATAAATAAATAAATAAATAAATAAATAAATAAATAAATAAATAAAATGAGTGGGTCAAAGAAGAAATAAGCGCAGAGATCAGAAGATAGATACAGAAATAAATACAATAATAATAAGAGATATCAGAATCTCTGGGATACAGCAAAAGCAGTAGGAAGAGGGAAGTTCATATCACTACAGGCCTACATGAACAAATAAGAGAGAGCCCAAGTAAACCACTTTTTTTCACATCTTAAGGAACTAGAAGATAAGAATAAGACAACCTAAAACAAGCAAAAGAAAAAAAAATAAAAATCAGAACAAAAATAAACAAAATAAAGAATAGAAAAACTATAAAAAGATTTAATAAAACAAGGAGCTGGTTTTTTGAAAAGCTCAACAAAGTTGACACACCTTTGGCAAGACTCACCAAAAAAAAAAAAGGAAAAGGTCTCATGTAAACAAAATCCATAATAAAAGAGAAGAAATCACCACAGATATCATAATATACAAAGAATTATTATAGACTACTATGAAAAAACTATATGCCACCAAATTTAACAATATAGAAAAAAATGGATAAACAATATAGAAAAAAATGGATAAATGGATAAATTTCTAGAACAATACAATCTTCCTAGACTGAGTCATAAAGAAGAAGAAAGCCTAAATAGACCCATTAGTAGGGAAGAAATAGAAACAACTATCAAAAACCTCCCCAAAAATAAAAGTCCAGGACCAGACAACTATACTACTGAATTTATATCAAACATTCAAAGAAGACTTGGTTTCTATTCTACTCAAAGTCTTCCAAAAAATTGAAGAAGAAGCAATACTACCAAACACATTTTATGAGGCCAACATAACCCTCATACTGAAACCTGGCAAGGACAACACATTCACAAAAAAACTACAGACCAATATCTCTAATGAATACAGATGCTAAAATATTAAACAAAATACTAGCAAATAAAATACAATAATACATTAAAAAATAATTCATCATGATTAAGTGGGATTTATCCCAGAATCACAAGGATAGTTCAACATTGGTAAAATAGTTAACGTAATACACAATATCAAAAAAACAGAGAACATATAAAACCATATGATCTTATTAATAGATGCAGAAAAGGCATTTGATAAAATACAACATCATTTTATGTTTAAAATACTTAACAAAATTAATATAAAAGGAAAATATTTCAACATAATAAAGGCCATCTATGATAAACCATCAGCTAACATCTTATTAAATGGCATAAAACTGAGGACCATTTCCCTAAAATCAGGAACAAGACAAGGCTTTCTACTCTCTCCACTCTTATTTGATATAGTGCTGGAAGTTCTAGCCAGAACATTCAGACAAGAGAAAGAAAAAAAAGGCATTCATATTGGGAAAGAAGAAGTAAAGGTTTCACTTTTTGCAAATGATATGGTCCTGTACATTGAAAACCCCAAAGACTAAACAAAAGACTACTAGAAACAATAAACCAATACATTAAGGTTGCAGGATACAATATTAACATACAAAAGTTCATTGCCTTCCTATGTGCTAACAATGAAACATCAGAAAATGAGCTCAAAAAACTAATTCCCTTCATGGTTGCAACAAAAAAAATAAAATACCTAGGAATAAACATAACAAAGAATATAAAGAACCTATATAATGCAAACTACAAAACATTGTTAAGGGAAATCAAAAAAGATATAATGAAATGAAAAAAATATCTCTTGCTCTTGAATAGGAAGAATAAATATAGTAAAAATGACTATATTACTTAAAGTGATATAAAAATTTAATGCAATTTCCATCAAAATTCCAATGTCATTTTTTAAAAAAATATAACAAAAAATTATCAGGATAATATGAAACTATAAAAACCCTGAAGCCAGAGCAATCTTAAGGAAAAAGAAAGAAGCTGAGGGCATTACAATATCTGACTTCAAATTATAGTATAGAGCCATGATAATCAAAATAGCATGGTATTTGCAAAAAAAAAATAGACACTCAGATCAATGGAACAGAATAGAAAGGCCAGAAATAAATAACTTTTTATAAAGAGACCAACAACACACAATGGAGAAAAGAAAGCCCCTTTTACAAATGGTCTGGGAAAACTGGAACATCATATGCAAAAGAATGAAACTCAACTACACTTTGTCCCCTTGTACTAAAGTTAATTCAAAATGAATCAAAGACGTAAATATAAGACATGAAACAATAAATTACATAGAAGAAAACATAGGTACTAAACTCATGGTTCTTGGTTACAAAAAGCACTTTATAAATTTGACTCCAAAGGCAAGAGAATTGAAGGCAAAGATAAATGAATGGGACCACATCAGACTAAGAAGCCTTTGCACAGTAAAGGAAAATAACAACAAAACAAACAACCAACTAAATGGAAGATAATATTTTCAAACAACAGCAAGGATAAGGGCTTAATATCCAAAATATACAAAGAACTTATAAAACTCAAAAACAAACAATTCAATAAAAAATGGGAAGAGGATATGAACAGACAATTCTCCCAGGAAGAAATACAAATGCTCCAGAGATATATGAAAAATATGTTCATCTTCATTAGCTATTAGAGAAATATAATGAGATACCACCTTACACCTGTTAGACTAGCTATCATGAACAAGACAGGTAATAACAAGTATTAAAGAGGCTGTGGAGAAAAAGGAACCCTCATTCACTGTTGGTGGGAATGTAAAGTAGTACAACCATTATGGAAGAAATTATGGTGGTTCCTCAAAAAATTAAAAATAGAACTACCTTATGACCCAGCAATCCTTCTACTTAGAATAAACCCCCATAACTCAAAAACACTGGTATGTAAAGACACATGTAGCCCCATGTTTATTGCAAAATTGTTTACAGTGGCCAAGACATGGAAACAACCAAAACACCCTTTAATAGAGGATTGGATAAAGAAGATGTGGTACATATATACTATGGAATACTACTCAGCCATAAGAAATGATGAAATTGGATCAGTTACAACAACATAGATGGAGCTTGATAACATTTTACTGAGTGAAATAAGTAAATCAGAAAGAACTATATGATTCCATACATAGATGGGACATAAAAATGAGACTCATGGACATGGAGAAGAGTGTGATGATTACGGAAGGGGCACAAAGAAAACCAGATGGAAGGTGACAGAAGACTATATGACTTTGGGTGATGGGTATGCAACATAATCAGATGCCAAAATAACCTGGAAATGTTTTCTCTGAACCTATGTATCCTGATTGATTAATATCACCCCATTAAAAAAATTATTTGTTTTGATAGACTGTTTTTCCTTCACCTTCTCTTTGTTTTTTGATGTACTCATTATTGCTAATTCTGATGGAGTTAGACGATTCTTGGAGAGCTCTTTCAGTTTTCTTTAACATGTAAGTTTATCTCCTCTTTTCTCTGCAGCATCTCTAATTGCCTGTCTTTGATAGCACTGATTTTTTTTCCCGTGACTTGTAAGCTAAACTTGCTACCTCACTCTTCAACTTCTGTATTAAATTGTCCCTCTCTGTTTTAAAATTTTCAATTTCCTTTGTGAGGTATACTTTTTGTTCAATAATTTGTTTTCTGATCTTACTGAATTTCCTAGTGGTGTCTTTTCACATCTCATTGAATATTTTTAAAACTTCAACTTTGAATTATTTTGTATTTAGCTACAAAATTTTCATGTGATTGAATTTTTTTCTGAAGATATTTTATTTTTTCTGAACTAAAATATAACTGTTTTTTACAGCCACAACATTTGATTTCTTTTTTCTTCATGACATTTTAGAGTAGTATTGTTAAAAATCCTAACCAAAAAAGCAAAAATATTAAAAATTAAAAGTACAAAATAATAAAAATTTAAAAATTATGACATGTAAAAAAGAAAAATCACATGCCTGATCAGGCTGTGGCATTGTGAATAAAGCATTGAATAGGGATGCAGAAGACCCAGGTTTGAAACCCCTAAGAAACTGGCTCTGAGCACAAAATCATCCGGTTTGAATACAGGCTCACTTGTTTAAGTATAGGATCACTGGCTTGAGCATGGGATCATAGACTTGACCCCATGGTTACTGGCTTGAGCCCAAAGGTCACTGGCTTGAAGCTTAATGTCACTGGCCTCATTCCAAGGTCACTGTTTTGAGAAAAGAGTCACTCATTCTGCTGGAGCCCCTTGGTCAAGGGACATGTAATAAAGTCAATGAACAACTAAGGTGCCACAATCAAGAATTGATGCTTCTCATCTTTATCCCTTCCTCTCTGTTTCTATCAGTTCCTTTCTCTGTTTCTCTTTCTGTCTCTGTCACACACACACACACACACACACACACACACACACACACACACACACACACACACTTAAATGAAACAGGAAAGAAAAACCACAGGAGAAATATCAAAAGCAAACATAAAATTTGTTTACCAAACACCCATAAGAAATAAAAATAAAAATATAAAAATTAAAAGTAATAAAACTCAAAAAAGAATAAAGACAAAAAGAGGGAAAAGAAATAATAAATTTCTGTTTTAAGAGGTTTCTTCCAGCAGGTATCACTTTATTACAACTTTTTTTCTCTGTAAAGTTTCTGGGTTATCCTCCACTGAAATATTCTTGTTGCAATAATCTAAGCAGGGCCATTATCGTGTTGGGCATGTTGTGAGGGCTTTATAGCTTTACCTTTCAGCTTTTGCTTTATGGATTTGGCTTTCTGGCTTTACTTCTGTAGCATTGGTGATCTCAGGTGTTAGGATGCTTATTCCCACATTTCAACAGGCCTGGGAATCAGATGTCAAGCAACCCTGTTCTTCAGGGAAGAAAGTGGCTCTGGAGATCTAACTGTGGGGTTTGTCTTTCTTACTCTCAGTACTCCAGGTGAGGAATGAGTGCTCTGGAAGTCTGACTTGCAATATATTAGCTTTCTCTGCCTCTGCTGAGCACATGCTGCTGGCAGACCAGGAACACCGGCTGTTACCCAGTGCTCTGGCCACTTTTTATCTCCCTGTTTGCCCCTCTATTTCACCAATATTTCCAACTTGGAGACACAGTCAATCCAAGGTTTTCTCTCCATAACCCTCACACAAAATCCAGACAGCCTGAGCTTTTCTCCTTCTCTGTGTTTAGCAGAGGGAAAGAAAAAAAAAACAAAAACCAGTCACTCCAGGTTTGTCCCCTCTCCTCTCCAAAGCCCACCACAAATGCATTTTACCTTCTGCTCTCCTATTTCTATCTTCTGCTTCCTGTCCCAGATTTAGTCAATTCAATGCATGGGTTTTTCAGGCATGCCTGTGGGCCCAGCTAGTGTGTTATAGTTGTTTATAGTTCCATCACTGTGTTATAGTTGTTTAATTTGTTGAAATTTCTTTTTTTTATTTTTTTTTAATTTTTTTAAATTTATTCATTTTAGAGAGGAGAGAGAAAGGGGGAGAGCGAGACAGAGAGGGAGAGAGAGAGAGAGTGACAGAGAGAGAGAAGGTGGGGAGGAGCAGGAAGCATCAACTCCCATATGTGCCTTGACCAGGCAAGCCCAGGGTTTCGAACCGGCGACCTCAGCATTTCCAGGTCGATGCTTTATCCACTGTGCCACCACAGGTCAGGCGATTTGTTGAAATTTCAAGGGGAGAGATCATGAGTGCCTCTCATGCCACAATTACTCTGATGAATTAACTAATATTCTAAATAAAATTAAAAATATAAATAATCATTAGTGCCAGGTATCCACTGTATTTAATACCCTTTATATCAGCAGATGAATAGATATTTAGACACACTTGCAGAGAGAGCTTCATAATTTAGAATAAAGCCTCCAAAGGTAACTACTGCAGACATAAGTTTGGTGTTTACAAATGGCTCTGGTGAGGGATGCAAGGGTAAGGTAGCTGACAAAAACAAGTGGGGAAGGATTACTTCGGATGGCATACATCTTAAAAGTTTTCCATTTAAGGTTGCTTTTTTTTCATTCAAAGAGAAGTTCAATTCTTGAAGAAAGAAAATGACCTGAATAAATAGAGAATGGCTGCTCTAAGGAACTGGCTTTACTGCCCTTAACTTTCCTCTCCTCTCCTAATACATGTTGTCAACCTGAAGCCAGAGGGATTTTTGAAAAATGTGTCGATGGTGATTGACTTCAGCGTAGTGGTTGAGAGTTTATTTTGATTCATTCTTTAGTACTATCGAAACAATAGTATCTTAAAATCTAGTCATTTTGTGGGTCTCCTATAGCCTTTAATCTTTTCATGAGGGTTAGTAAGAAATCTTTGTAATGCAAAGTCGGTTCGTTTAGAAGTGATTTTTGTTACATTTTTTTTAGAATATGCCAATATGTTTTATGGTTTTACTGATCTCTGAGATTGTCCCAATATTTTATATTGTAATTTTAAGCCTTTTTCTTTGATTTGTTCAGAATCACTCTTCCTTATGACAGTCTTACAAAAATATTTCTCCTTCAGAGCTGAGCTTGAATATTGGCTGTCACTTTTTTTTATTTTCTTGTCTAAGTAATATGTTCATATACTCATTATACTATATATTAAGTTGTTCATTGATAAATCACTTTCAGTGCATTTTAAGATCATTTACATATGTTAATTTTCTTTTCAGGCAGCATGGTCTTTGGTCTATTGCAAGCACTCAATACACATTGACCTCTTTTTTGACCTTCATATTCTCAGGCTTTTTAGTAGCTAAAAATTGGATTTGGATCAGGATTTTGTGTTGGGTGCAGAAGTCAACGTGGTTTATGAATCATAGTTAATACTGATTCCTTCTATGCTAGTTTCTAAGCACAAAAGTTGTAGGTGTTTAGATAGTATTTTCTTATCTGTCCTCTTAACAGATATTTTATCGAGTACTTACTTTGTGATAAGCCATGGCATAGCAACTAAGTAATGGTTTTGAGTAAGACAAAGTTTTTATTTTGGGGGGTGGTGAAATTTGTTTTCTATGATACAGATAACAAACATACTACACTAGATCTTAGCCAAAAGGCCTAGAAGTGATGAGATAAGAAATATCTAAGTAAAAACAAATAAAAGTAATGATGCACCAAAATATAATAAAGGAAAACAAAAGGACTAATTTAGATAGAGAATTTAGGGGTAATAGACAGTGTTTTTCAAGGGATCTTAGCTGAATTTTGAGTGTTGGGAAAGTAAAACAGTCATGTATAAATCTGTGAAAAAATATTTTGTATCCCAAAACTACAAAAGAACTCTTAAGGTGGGAACTGGCTCTTGAGGTTATTTAAAATGGGTCATAGCCCATTGTCCCAGAGGTCACAGTGAAATTTATTATATCAGATTCCTTTACAAATATAATACCAAAGAGCCAAAATACCTTATGTGAAACAGTTTCTGTGACCTGAATTATGTATATAGCAATTATTTTGATTACTATAAAAGATAAATAATTGTGCAGTTCTGGGACTATACAAAATTTGTTTGTATTATATTTGAACTGCTTAGTAGTTTTTGTTTGTTTGTTTGTTTGTTTAGATGAGAAGAGAGGAAATGGAGAGACTCCCATGTGGATTTTGACCAGGATCTACCTGACAACCTTCTGTCTAGGCTGAGCCTCAATCAGCCATGCTATCCTCAGTGCTTGAGGCTGATCCGTAGACCAGCAAAGGCACTGGTCAAAAAAGGTGAATACAGAAATAACGGGGAAAAAAGCAGGTGATCAGTTTTATATATGCCCTGACCGGGGATTAAATCTATGACATCTGCACACTGGAGTGATGTCTATATGCTAAACCAAAGGGCCAGAGTCAAATGTTATTTTTACGGATACATTTAAGTCAAAAGGGTGCTGGAGGTTTGCTCAGTGGTAGAGCGTCAGCCTGGCGTGCAGAAGTCCCGGGTTCAATTCCCGGCCAGGACACACAGGAGAGGTGCCCATCTGCTTCTCCACCCTTCCCCTTCTCCTTCCTCTCTGTCTCTCTCTTCCCCTCCCACAGTCGAGGCTCCATTGGAGCAAAAGATGGCCCGGGCGCTGGGGATGGCTCCTTGTCCTCTGCCCCAGGAGCTAGAGTGGCTCTGGTCACAACAGAGCGATGCCCCAGATGGGCAGAGCATCAGCCCCTGGTGGGCATGCCAGGTGGATTCCAGTCGGGTGCATCCGGGAGTCTGTCTGACTGCCTCCCATTTCCAGCTTCAGAAAAATACAAAAAAAAAAAAAGTCAAAAGAATTGATTAAGGCAAAAATATTGAAGATTATTTAAGAATTCTATTGAAAGAAGAGATGAAAAGACAACTACAATAAATATAGAACTGCAATAATACTAAGAAAGTTTATTTCTCTTAATTTTAACTGAGCATATACAAAAATTATAACAACAATAAAATTACTAAATACTTGCAATAAAAAATTGCATAATAATTTTATTTATTTTTTATTTTCTTTTATTTTTTTAAGTGAGAAATATGAAGGCAGAGAAATAGACTCTTGCATGCACCCCACTGGGATCCCCCTGGCAAGCCCCATATGGGGAGATGCTCTGGTCATCTGGAGCTGTTGCTCCATTGCTTGGCAACTGAGATGTTTTAGAGCCTGAGGTGAGGCCATAGAGCCATCTTTAGTTTCTGGGACCAACTTGCTCCAACTGAGTGACGGCTGTAGGAGTGTAAGAGAGAGATAGAGAATGGGAGAGAGAAAACGAAGAGTGCAAGAGGTGGAGAAGCAGATTGATTTTTTACCAGAGAAGGGTATTTCAAAGAGTTTTAATAACCATATATGTATTTCTAGGTTGGATGATTTAATGGAAGGCTCTTACTAATTAAATGTTGATAATCTTCACATGATGCAGGACTTAAACATTTTTGAACATAATATATGCTCTAGACAAATAAATTTGTCTTTAACTTGATTTTAGTTGCCATAATAATTTACTTGAATTTGGTGGTAATTAGAACCACCACTTCCTTTAAGATATAAGAAGTGTGAGGTGTGGAAGAAGTAGAAAAGCAAGAAGGTGTCTCTCAGATGGAGTATACTTGCATAATGATTTAAAATATAAGGTTGAAGGCCCTGACCAGGTGGAACAGTTGATTAGATCATTGTCCTGCTTTACCAAGTTTGCCAGTCCAGTTTCTGTTTAGGACACATATAAGAACTTACCAATAAAAGTGGAAAAAATAGTCTATATTTCTCTCTCCCTTCCTTCCTCTCTGTCTAAAACCAATAAAAATAAGTCCATTTAAAAAGAAATACAGAAAAATGTCTTCAAAATATAAGTAAAAAAAAGTAAGTTCAATTAAAAAGAATAACAACAACAAAAACTCATTCTTTAAAATATAAGTATGAAACTGCAGAACTAAAAACAGTAAGTTTGGGGCCTGACTGCTAAAAGCATCACCGTGAAACACCAAGGTTGTGAGTTTAATCCCTGTCCAGGGCACATAAAGAAAAGTAACCATGGGCCCTGGCTGGTTGGCTCAGTGGTCGAGTGTCGGCCTGGCGTGCAGGAGTCCCAGGTTCGATTCCCGGCCAGGGCACACAGGAGAAGCGCCCATTTGCTTCTCCACCCCTCCCCCTCTTCTTTCTCTCTGTCTCTCTCTTTCCCTCCCGCAGCCAAGTCTCCATTGGAGGAAAGTTTGCCCGGGCGCTGAGGATGGTTCTTTGGCCTCTGCCTCAGGCACTAGAATGGCTCTGATTGTGGCAGAGCATCGCCCCCTGGTGGGCATGCCGGGTGGATCTGGTCGGGCGCATGCGGGAGTCTGTCTGACTACCTCCCTTTTCCATCTTCAGAAAAGTACAAAAAAAAAAAAAAAAGAAAGAAAAGTAACCATGAATGAACAAGAGTGTAGAACAATAAATGAATGCTTCTGTATTTATCTCCCTTCTTTCCCACTCTCTCTCCCACTTCTTCTGTCTCTTTGAAACGAATTTTAAAAAGAAAAATAGTTTCCATGCATAGAACATCCTAATTTTATTTTATTTATAAACAAATGTCAAAATTAAAATTAATTAGCTTAGGAATTGATAATCAGAATGACTTCTGTGTTTAAAAAATTATTTTATGTATAAAAATGTTTGAAATTTTTTATATGTAAAACAATCTTAATAACTTTGCAGTGAAATGACATAAACTATAAGTTCTGTCTATTTTACTATTCTTACCAGTTGCCTCTATTATCTTCTACATTTTTACCGAATGTGTTTCTAATTTTTTCTACAAAACTCAATTTTATTAATTATATATTAGGATTTTTCACTTTGATGCCAAGAGCATTATAGGAGCCTAAAGAGGCAATTTATATATTATGAACTATTAAAATACATTTGTTTATATATTCTAAAAATAAACATTTCTTCATAAAAATATTAGGATATTTTGAAAAATACTCAGGGCAATAAAAATAACTTAAAATGTTACCAGAAGAAGCCAGGGTTTAAGTTGTTCCTCACCACTGAGCCTAAAAATTGTGGAAAATAGGGACCAAGTGATATGAGTGTCTCTAATCAATTTTTCAGTAGCCTGAAAAAGGCGGGGGGCCTCACCACATCCAAAGCCTTCCTCAACAGTATCAGCATACTGGCTAGTTTAAATATTTTAGGAAGTCAGTGATTCATTATAAAGCATGCACTTAGTCACAGTCACGTAGCAGTGTGCAGGAGGTGGGAGTCTAGTTTGCAGGACTGCTTCCCTGTAGTGTCTTGACATTTGCACAGGTCTATCTGCCATCCAATGTCTATCTTTGGAACATTCAGGGACTGGTGCCTCTGAAACTCATCCACAAAAAACTCTCTGCATGAGGGACTCCCAGCATTCCTTAAGAAACAAACTAAAAAATAAATTTGTGAACTAAGCTTTTAGTTACATATAGTACCTTAACTCCTTACAGAAAATTTTGTGACTGAAAGCTTACAAGAAATTATGGTGAATTAACCTCTTACAATATACCCATAGTTCAGAGATAAATACTTTGTATTTTAGGTTTGACCTTAGAATTCATCTTTTCTGTGCATCATGTGCAATACAATCTACATTATTATTTTGATATGATGGATTTTCACTTGCATTAGTTCTAATAAAAATTACATTTGGCACAATATGTAAGGGAAATATCTATATAAATACTTTTGGACAGATCCCAAAAATGTTTGACTCAAGAAATGATCAAAAATCACTGCTTCACAACATGTATGTCTCTTTATTTCATGTGTTGTACAAAAGTGGATTATTGGTAAAATATGTATAAACTATTTTCAGAAAAGTTTTCACGAAAATAAAAAAAAACAGCAACAGAAAACTGTATCTAACTTTGTATTATATGTTAACCAGTCTAAAAAGTCAAAGAGTTAGCTACCACTTTTGGTAATTAGATGTGTGTTTCTTTTAGTAATTATTTTTTAAAGTGGAATTGCAAGGTTTAAGTTAGGTTCACTGAGAGAATCACACAAAGCTTTAGGGAGGTAAAACAATGGACTTTATTAAGAGTATCTGGTGCAGATGGACTAAAGCTGAAATAGAATCAGCCCTGATAGATAGGGGTCTGGTGGCTTTATAGGACATGAAAGTTTCTGCTGACATGTGTTGCTAAGAAACTGGTAAAACATCATCTGCTTCTTGGAATTTAGGAGTGTCAGCCTGTGGTCATTGTGATTTACAATTTTCTGATAAAAATGGAAGTTAAGAAGGGCAAAATGGAGCTAGCTTTGATCTACCTAACATTCCTGGCTTTTAATTTTAATAAGTTGTTAAATTGGTTGGGAAAGGTGCTTCATTTCTTTTTTGACTGCTTTGTGCTTACTGGGGGATGATGAAGAGCCTGTAAATAAAAGATTTTAAATTTAAGGTATTGATTGGTATTTTGAGTGTATTTGCTCTGGTGGAAGGAGTTCACCAAAAGATTTGTGTGTTGTGGCTTGTATGTGGTTCTGTAAGAACTGTGATAGTAACCTAAGAAGATGGGGAAAAGGAGTAATATAATTACAATGGTTACTAAGGGTTCAAATAAAGGGTAAGAGCCAGGTCTGCTTCAGGAGACCTGATTGTATTGTACAGATACAGTAGAGTCTTCAATGCCTTGTTGGCTGGATTGTTGGAGTCAGACATCATATTCTTGTATTTTTTGGGTAGTTTCCTCAATTTGGCCAGTGGTGTTAATATAAAACAGTAAGAGGTACTGGCTATCATACATACTCCCCCTTCCTTGGCTAGTAAGTAGACAAGGGCTATGTGATTCTCTATAATCATGCATGCTAGAGAGTTCAAGGGGGTAGTAAGAAACTGAAAATTTTTTCTGAGTCTATGGCATTACTGGCCATTAAGGCACTGATATTTTTTGCTGTAACTGCATTATGTTATTTCTCTGACTTAACTAAATACAGTTAGTAGGGCCATTAATTCAAGTATGTATTGTTCATCCTGCAGCTCACTTACACTGAGGAAGGGGTATGTTAGAGTGAGTAGTAGTGTTAGGAATGTAAGTGTAGATGTTTTATGGGGCTAGGGAAGGTGTAGCCTACTGACCACGTTCCAGACATCTAAGCTGGAATGATGCATTGTATGGCTAGAGCCTATTTGCTTGAGGCTGCTAGGAACATGTAACCCAAGGGGAGGCATAAGTAGTGATGAGAATTGCTTGATTTTGCAGGCCAACTAGGGGCATTTTGTTGGGAAAAATGAGAGCATCCTGGTTATAAGGGTGAGAGTTAGTTTTATTATATATAATGTTAAAGTTAGGGGAGAAGGAAACTATATTAAGTTTGCTATTACAGGAATGGCTGAAAGTGTTCCAGCAGGTAGTGTCCTCAGAGAGGGCAGGTTCTAGCTGGTGGCCTGAGATTGGGACAGGAGAAGTTCCAGTGAGCCTCCTGTCTGCACTTCAATCAAGCACCTGGGCAAGGGTCAGAAAACTCCTGCTGAGGTTTGAGAAAGCTTTTTGTTGTTTTATAGCCTGAGAGATCACCTGAAAACATCTGAAAGGGCCTCAATTTGGGTTAGTCTCTGTTTCTCCTCCTGATTATTGAAGACCTTAAAGTCCAGAGTTAGAATTTTTCTTCTAATGTACTTTATCTGTAATATGTATGTCCTTTTATCACCTTTGTTTGCTTTCTTGGTTTCTTTCTTTTTTGTTTCTGCCCCTTGCACAAACCTTTTAAAACCAGCACAAACATTCTGCACTTTTCTAAATTTTCTTATCTATTCAGAACTTCTTTTTTTTAAAAAAAAGCATTTCTATACCTTTTACATTTTGTTACAAAAACGACTCAGTTTCTGTCTTTTTGTGTTTGTGTGGCAAAGAGACAGAGAGAGACAGAGAGAGGGACAGAAAGGAACAGACAGACAGGAAGAGAGAGAGATGAGAAGCATCAATTCTTTGTTGCAGATCCTTAGTTGTTCATTGATTGCCTTCTCAGATGTGCCTTGACTGGGTGGGCTACAGCAGAGCGAGTGACCCCTTGCTCAAGCCAGCAACCTTGGGCTCAAGCCAGTGACCTTGGGCTTCAAACCAGCAACCTTTAGGTTCAAGCCAGCAACCTTGCGGTCATGTCTATGATCCCACACTCAAGTCAGCATCTCTGCACTCAAGCTGGTGAACCCAGACTCAAGCAGTATGAGCTGGCGCTCAAGCTGGCAACCTCAGGGTTTTGAACCTGAGTCCTCTGCAATTCATTCTGATATTCTTTCCACTGTACCACTGACTGGCCAAGCTCCAATTTCTTTTTACTTAATTAAAATTCTCAATTTCCAAAAATCTTAACTTATAGTGACAATTAATTCAGTAAGTAGCAATTTTAGATTGATAGTTTGTTTTATGGCCATATTTTATGACTCTTAGAAAGTTATTTTTTTCTATTTTTAAAAGACATCATAGAGATAACAGAAACCTTCTGTAAACCTAGGCAAAACATAACACATTTTCTATTTTAAACTTTAAAAGATATTAATTTTAAACCAGTAGCAATATTTTTTTTCACTCAAAAAATATTGAGCACATACTACATGCCAGACATTCTCCAATATCCTAAAAGAATGAAGTATGTAGGCACCCAAGATCCATACATCCCTATGGAATTTATATTCTAGTAGAAAAAGAAAGATATGAATCAATAAATAAAAAATCAAGAACACTATCAGGCAATGATTACTACCTGTAGTCTATTAAAAGAGGTGTGGTGGCTACTTTCTGCAAGATCAGAGAGATCTATGGGGAGAAGCTGAGGATTCAAAGACAGAAAGACACTGGTTTTTCTGATGGCAGAAACAGCACGTGGAAAGATCCTTGTGGATGGAATGAGTCTGTCCTGTCTACAGAAAGAGAAACGTGAAAGAGCATGAAGAGAGTGGGCCAAGTGATACAACATAGGTCAGAGAATATGATTTTGTAAACTAGAGAAAGGAGTTGGGATTTTATTCCAGCCTCACCAAGGAGCCACTGGGCTTCTAAGCAATGTAGTAAATTATCTATAATTCAAGAAACATACTTCCACATATCTTAAAATTGAAGGGTTTTTTTTTTTCGTTATATTTCTCTCAAGGGTATCTTATTCAAGATTGTTTCTATAAGTAGCAGTTAATTGCATGTTACTTGCTTATTAAAACTGAGTTTTCTGTCCTTGTTAAATTTAATCTTAAAAGCAGCATTGCAGGTCAGAAGTCTCCAACACCACTCTCAGGCTCAATGATTTGCTAGAAGGACTGACTCATAGACCTCAAAAAGGTTGTTAAACGCATAGTTACAAATTTCTTTTTTTTGGGGGGGGGTGACAGAGACAGAGAGAGAGATAGAGGGGGACACATAGGGACAGACAGACAGGAAAGAAGAGAGATGAGAAGCATCAATTCTTTGCTGTGGCACTTTTAGTTGTTCATTGATTCCTTTCTCATATGTGCCTCAACAGGCGGGCTACAGAAGACCGAGTGACCCCATACTCAAGCCAGTGACCTTCGGTTCAAGCTGATGAGCTGTGCTCAAACCAAATGAGCCACAGTCAAGCCAGCAACTTCGAGGTTTTTAACCTGGATCCTCTGCATCCCAGTCTGATGCTCTATCCACTGTGCCAACACCTGCTCAGGTAAATTTCTTTATTATTATTAATACTAATAAATTTAATGGGGTGACATTGATTAATCAGGGTACATAGGTTCAGAAAAAACACATCCAGTTTATTTTGACATTTGATTATGTGGCATACCCCTCACCCAAAGTCAAATTGTCTTTCTTCACCTTCTATCTGGATTTCTTTGTGCCCCTCCCCTGTCTGCAAACCTCTCCCTCTTATCCCACCCCCCCCCCAGCTGTAACCACCACACTCTTGTCCATGCTTCTGAATCTCATTTTTATGTCCACCTATGTATGAAATCATATAGATCTTAGTTTTTTCTGATTTACTTATTTCACTAAGTATAATATTTTCAAAATCCATCCATGTTATTGTAAATGATCCGATGTCATTTCTTATGGCTGAGTAGTATTCCATAGTATATATGTACCACATCTTCTTTATTCAATCCTCTATTGAAGGGCTTTTTGGTTGTTTCCATGTCTTGGCCACTGTGAACAATGCTGTGATGAACACGAGGCTGCATGTGTTTTTGTGTACTGTGATTTTGAGTTTTGGGGGTATATACCCAGAAGAGTGATTGCTGGGTCATATGGTAGTTCTATTTTTAGTTTTTTGAGGAACCGCCATACTTTCTTTCAAATGGTTGTACTACTTTACATTCCCACCAACAGTGTATGAGGGTTCCTTTTTCTCCACAGCCTCTTTAACACTTGTTATTACCTGTCTTTATGATAGCTAATCTAACAGGTGTGAGGTGGTATCTCATTGCATTTCTCTAATAACTAATAAAGATGAACATTTTTTCATATATCTGTTGAGCATTTCTATTTCTTCCTGGGAGAAGTGTCTGTTCATGTCCTCTTCCCATTTTTTTATTGGATAGTTTGTTTATTGTTGAATTTTATGAGTTCTTTGTATATTGTGGATATTAGGCCCTTGCTGTTGTTTGAAAATATCTTCCATTTAGTTGGCTGTCTGTTTTGTTGTCAGTTTTTCTTGCTGAGCAAAACTTCTTAGTCTGATGTGGTCCCATTCATTTATCTTTGCCTTCACTTCCCTTGCCTTTGCAGTCAAATTCATAAAGTGCTCATTATAACCAAGGTCCATGAGTTTAGTACCTATATTTTCTTCTATGTAATTTATTGTTTCAGGTCTTATATTTAGGTCTTTGATTCATTTTTAATTAACTTTAGTACAAGTGGGACAACCTGTAGTCAAGTTTCATTCTTTTGCATATGGCTTTCCAGTTTTCCCAGCACCATTTGTTGAAAAGGCTTTCTTTTCTTCATTGTGTGTTGTTGGCCCCTTTATCAAAAATTACTTGACTATATATATGTGGATTTATTTCTGGGGTTTCTATTCTGTTTTATTGATCTTAGTGTCTATTTTTTCTGCCAATACCATGTTGTTTTGATTCTTGTGGCTCTATAATATAATTTGAAGTCAGGTATTGTAATGCCTCAGCTTTGTTCTTTTTCCTGAGGATTGCTTTGGCTATTCAGAAAACCAGTAGTAATATTTAAAGCCTTTTTAGACTATCCTGTTAGAAAACACTTGGATTAACTTTATATTTTATTATATATGTGAACAGTATTATTAATAGTCACAGAGAAGGCAAGGTTTTTTTTTTTCTTCTTGGAAGCCTTCTAAGAAGAAAAGGAAGGGCATGGGCTACTAAGCCACTTGCATTTTTTTTTTCCTCATTTTATGAGAGGGTGGGAGTCAGAGACAGACTTCCTCATGTGCCCTGACCAGGATCCACATGGCAATCGCACAAGGAGGCAATGCTCTTCCCATCTAATGCAATGCTCCATTGCTCTGCAACCAAACTTTACTTAGTGCCTGAGGTAGAGACTATAGAGCCATCCTCAGTGCCAAGGGCCAACATGCTCCAATAGAGCCATGGTTGAGAGAGAGAGAGAGAGAGAGAGAGAGAGAGAGGAAGAAAGAGAAAGAAAAGCAAGGAGGAGAGGTGTAGAGAAGCAGATGTTGTTTCTCCTGTGTGCCTGTCTATAATCAAACCCAGGAAATCCACATGCCAGGCCAATGTTCTATTAGTGAGCCAACCAGTCAGGGTGCCACTTAGATTTTAAAAGTGCTAATATGCACTCCTTTTTTAAAAAAATTTCTTAACTTTCCCCATAATCCTGATACAATAACCTGACTATCGTTCCCTGTCATTTATCTGTATATAGTTTGAAGGGTTGGGAAAGGTCAGGGAGGAAAGGGCTTTTAGGAGCTTTTTGCAATGTGGTTGTATATTGAGGATAAGATCAATGGGATCTGTCAAGGTTCCTTTTGTAGACTGATAAAAGAGGGCTTGTTAGAACACTGACATTAGAAATTCAAGTGCAGAAATATCAAGCCAACCATAAGTAGGAGAGAAGGTCCTCTTTAGTTGTGAGGGCTGTGAGAGAGACAATCTGATCCTTTCTGTCAGGTGTGATGTCTCGATTTGGGGAATCAGTGTGAGACCAAGATAGTTTACTTGAGGAGCATATAGTTGTGATTTTGTAGGTAAGACTTAATAACCTTTTTTTTGCTAGAAAGTTCAGGAGTTTAATAGTGTGTTGTTGAGAGGGTTTTTTGAGGGGCTACATAAGAGGAGATCACCTGCATATTATAAGAGGGTGCTTGGATAAATGTCTAAATTAGAAAGGTTTGCTGCTAGGGCCTGTCCAAAAAGTGGGGACTGTCCCTAAAACCCTAGGACAAGACTGGCCATGTTAATTGGCATGAAAGATTAGTGGTGAGTTCAGTCCTGGTAAAGGTAAATAAGTCTTGGGATTGAAGGGAATAGTGAAGAAGGCATCCTTTAAGTCAAGAACTATAAAATGGGTGGTAAGTACTTCCTGGTTAATAAGGTGTAAATCCTGAGCAAGGTGATAGGAACCATCTGGCTTTGGGGCAGGCAGGATGGGAGTGTCATAGAGATAATTTGTGGGTCAAGGAAGGTTTTGAGAAGGAAGGTGGATAATGGGCTATAATCTTTTCAATGGCTTTCTGCTGAGATAGGATATTGAGCCTGGCAAGGAAATTTGGAGGGGTCCTTGACCTTCATTTGAACAGGAAAATGGTGTTGTATATTGAGGATAAGATCAATGGGATCTGTCTACAGAAGGGATGGATGTATCTCTTACATCAGGGTTTATGAGTGAGGGGAATAATGGGAGGGGTGTCCTTGTGGCTCACAGAGGAAGTGAAAAAGAGAGCTTCAGCTCACGGTATTGATGAATAGAACATGATGCAGGCTTTTAATTTTGATAGAATGTTCTACCTAGAATGAGAGTTGGACATTTGGGAAGTATGAAAAAGGATTCTGAGAAAGGGGTATTAAGGAGATAACAGGGGGCAGAATAGCTAATGATTGGAAAGTTAAGCCATCAACTCCCACATTAGAGACCTGAGATGGAGACAAACGGCTAGAGTATTTGGGTAAGGCCAAATTCAGGTAAGATGCTTGTGTCAATTAAAAAAGAAATTAGCTTACCTGCTACCATCAAGGTTACCTAAGGTTTTAATGGTATAATTGGCATGGGGGCAGTAGTGTCTGGACACCCTCAATCCTCAGTAACAAAGTAGAGAAGATTGGAAAAGCTCAATCCCTGATCATCCCATGACATCTGGAGAAGGGATGAGACCCAGGCTTGAGGGGCCTTGTCAAAATCCGACTTCCAATGGCCTCTTTCCCCACACAGTGGGCAAGGTCGAGGGGGTGGTTGAGGCTGAGAGCATGCTTTAGCCCAGTGGCCCTTCTTGCCACATTTGTAGCAAGGGCCTTGAGGTGGCCTTTACCCTCATCCTGGTAGAATGTGTGCTACGTTTTTGGGTTGTTAATGGCAGCAGCAATAATTTGATATTTTACCTGATCTCTTTGGGATTTTTAATATTTTGTTTGTTTATCTCAATTATTAAAGACTTTGAAGGCTAGGTTTAGAAGTTGTCTTTGTGGGGTCTAAGGGCTATCTTCTAGTTTTTGTAACATGCCAGATGTCTGGCACTGACAGAGAAATAACATCAATATTTAGGAGTAGAGTGTTGGCACATAAAGTAGAATACCTCAGTAATGCCTCAGTTAAAAGGGAAAGAAAAAGGACAGTGCTTACTTTTCTTTTCTTTTCTTTTCTTTTCTTGTCTTTTCTTTTCTTTTCTGGGGGTGGTGTGCTAGCTTATTTCTTTTAGTTTTTTTTTTTTTTATAATTAACTCTTGTATGAGCAGCCTTTTTTAATCCCGTTATTAAACAAGTTATAATACAAGCTTTATGTCAGTACCCAGGGGAGTCTGCCTGATAGTACCAATCAGGTTTCTCTGATGGTACAGCAGTATCCCCAACAGGTTGGTTATTGTCCTGTCTGTGGAGATCACCCACAGGTGCCTGGACATTGAGCCAGACACTTCATATCCTCCAGGGAAAGGGTGGAGTTTAAGATTATGTAAATGTCATGCCATGTTAAGTCATACGAGTGAATTAAGTATTCAAACTCTTTGATAAATATAGTGGGGTCCGTTGCAAAAGATCCAACACTTTTTTTGATTTGGGAAAAGTCAGATAGAGTAAAAGGGATGTAAAACCTGACAATTTCCTCCACTCCTGCCACCTCTCAGAGGTGCAGGACAGGGGCAGCTTCAGAAGTGGCTCATGAGAGAGGGTTCAGATGAGAAAAATTGGTAGCAGCATGAGAAGACAGTGAGGAGTGAGTGGGTGAAGGATGGGGCTCAGGATCTGGTGGAGGAGATAGCAGGGAGTGGGAGCTCTTAAATCAACTGGATCTATAGATGGGTTAGGAGGAGTTTTGGTGTCTGGAGATTCTGAGGGAGAGGAGTTGGGTGGTGACAGCTGTATGTGCAAAAAATCTGAAAAATCTGATAAGTAGAACAGGGCTCACAAAAAGTGAAGGAGGGTTGCAGAGAGTGAAAAAAGCCTGGACATAGAGAACCTCGGACCATTTTCCATTGTGGTGACAAAAGTTATCTAAATCAGGGAGGATATTAAAATTGAAAGTGCCATTGGTTGGCCAGGTAGATCCATTGTCCAGTTTATATTGGGGCCAGGCTAGATTTTAGTAAACAATGAGGAGTTCCTCCACCAGCCTGAGGTGGTTTAGTTTTTGGAAAAGTGAACCCAGCAGAGTATTTTTGGGAGGAGCGCATTATTAATTTTCCATGGAACAGGGATGAGTAAGGGAGAAACCCTGCCAGGCTGGAGTGATGTATTTCAGCTGGAAGAGTGTCCCATCACCATTGAAAATATCCAGAAGTCCAGTAGAAAGGTGAACACATGTCTCTGTTCGGTGACCCCTTCCAAGGCAAGTTCAGGCTGAAGCCACAGGCCAAAGACAGAGGTGTTTTCTGGCTTAGTGCTAAGACTTTCTCTGAGCCTCAGGGAAAATCAGAAAACCTGAGAAGGGATCATAGAGTACTCACTTAGCTGAGATGACTGGCCAGTGTTGATGAGAAGTCAGCAATGGAAGTCAAGGTTCTGATTCAGCATTTCTCTCAGTTGTCTCAGGAGACCCTGAGAAATGAGATGCCACTACCAACTGCTCCCCAAATTGCAAGTCCAATAACTGGGGACAGCCCTCCCTACCAGCAAAGCCCCATTCCCTTCCAGGTCATCCAGTTTATGGCACCAAATGTTAGGTTCCCTGAGAGAAAATGCACCAGGAATTAGGCAGGTAAAATAATGAATGGTAATAGAGCACCTGGGTGCATATGGACTGAGGCTGAAAAAGGCATCAGCCCCACCAGATAGTGGTCTAGGGGGTTTATAAGGTTTCAAAGTTCCTGATAATGTGGGTTGCTAGGGAACTTGTGAAACTTCCTCTGCTTCTTGAAATTTAGGAAAATCAACCTTTGATCAGTCGGTACCAGGAAAACCAGAAATGTAATGACAAACTTTAGGTCTCTCAAGCACGACTGTTCCTCTTGAATTAGACTGTGGTCATTGTGATCTGCGAAGTCCTGATAAGAATGGGAGTTGGGAGGGGGAAAATAAAGCTGCCTTTGATTTACCTAACAGTTTGCATCCTTAAAGTAAATGACTGTGACAGTACTGGACTGAAGGTGGGATGGTGTGAAAAGGGGGGCAGAAGAAAGAACACATCCATGGTCAGTCAGCTCTGAAGAGGAGATAAAGCAGAGGACTAAATTTTTCTCTCTCCTTGTTATATTCAGGAAGAGATTTTTATTTTGAGCCAGGAGAGGTAGAGAGATTGGAAGGCAGGGGAAAGGAATTTAATTTAGGCAGTCAAAATCAGATGCAAGTTTACCAAGGACTGCCCACGTCACTTGGGCTGCTATCCACCTGTACGAGCTTGTGCTCAGCTTGCAGTGCTCACTTCATCTGTGCACACTGAGCCCAAAGTGCCTGGATCTCAGCAGAAGCCCTCAAGTAAGGGACTTTTGTAAATATGACAATTTTAAAAATAACTTTAAGGTAACCACCCACAAAAATACCACTACTGAAACATATAACTTATAAAAAAGAAAAGAAACAAGAAAAAAACTATGGAATACCACACACACACACATACACACACAAAACTGACAGAAAAACCAAATGAGACACAGAGCAATCAGAAAACAATACATAAAATGGCTACAGAAAATCCTCAAGTGTCAATAATTACCCTAAATGTAAATGGTCTGAACTCACCAATAAAGACACACAGAGTAGCAGATTGGATCAAACAGCAGAACCCATCCATATGCTGCCTCTAAGAGACACATCTAAACTGCAAGGACAAAAGTAAGCTCAAAGGGAAAGGTTGGAAAATGATTCTCTAAGAAAATAATATCCAAAGAAAAGCAAGTGTAGCCATACTCATATTTGACAACAGTACTTCAAGACAATAAATGTAATCAGAAACAAACATGGTCATTTTGTAATAATAAGGAAATACTGTGTCAAGAAGACAGAACACTTCTTGATATATATCACCAAATCAGGGGTTAGGAAAATATATGACATTGACTAACTAACCAAAAATAGACACAAATGAAAATATATTTATACTTGGAGATCTCAATACAGCATTGATGGCTCTAGATCAATCATCTACACACAAAATCAGAAAAGCAATATTGGTCTTAAATGACAAACTTAAAGGACAGAATAAACATTTACAGGGCATTTCATCCCAGGAATTCAGAGTACATATCTTTCTCCAGTGTACATGAAACCTTCTCAAGAATAGACCACATGTTGGGTTACAAAACTAACACCAACAAATTCAGGAAAACTGAGATAATACCAAGTATGTTATCTGACCATAAAGCTTTAAAATTAGAATTCAGCTGCAAAAAAGAAGTAAACAAACCTATAATACTGTGGAAGTTATACAACATACTTCTAAGAGAGGACTGGGCCAAAAATAATAATAATAGAAGTAGATATCAAAAGATATATGCAGACTAATGAAAATGACTATATGACATATCAAAATTACTAAGTTGGAGCAAAAGTAGTAAGTAATAAGAGAGAAGTTTATTTTATTATTACAGGCTTATATCAAGAAACAAAAAAGATCCCAAATAAGCAGCTTAACATCAATCTTAAGAAACTAGGAAAAAAGAAAAAAACTAGGGGAACCCAAAATCAGCTGAAAACAGAAAATAGTAAAAATTACAACACAAACAAATAAAACAGAAAACAGAAAAAAATTAATACAACAAAGAGCTGGTTCTATGAAAATGTCAATAAGTTGTTAAACCCCTGGCTAGATTCACTGAGAAAAAAAGAGAAAGGACTCATATAAACAAAATCAGAAGTAAAAGAGGAGAAATTTCCACAAATATCATAAATATACAAAGAATTATAGTAGAATACTATGAAAAACTATATAGCACTAAATTCAACAATCTAGAAGAAATGAATAAATTCATAGAACTATACAATCTTCCTCGACTGAGTCACAGGAAGTGGAAAGTCTAAGTAGACCCATAAGCATGGAGGAAATAGAAACAACTAGTAAAAATCTTCACAAAAATAAAAGTCCAAGGCCAATCAGCTACACTAGTGAATTCTACCAAACATTCATAGAAGAGTTGATTCCTGTTCTTCTCAAAATCTTCCAAAAAAATTAAAGATGCAGTACTCCCTAACACATTTTATTAGGCCAACATAACCCTCACACCAAAACCTGACAAGGATATTACAAAAAATGAAAACTGCAGAATAATATCTCTAATGAATACAGAAGCAAATAGTGTTTAAAAAATACTAGCAAATAAATACAATGCATTAAAAAATATAATACATCACTATCAAATGGGATAGTTCAACATACATAAATCAATTAACATTATACACTATATCAAGAAAAGAAATGCAAAACTGATATGACCCTATCAATAGACACAGAAAAGGCATTTGACAAAATACAACATCTGTTTGTTTAAAACAGTCCATAAATGGGTATAGAAAGAAAATATTTCCAAATAATACAGTTCATATGTGACAAACCATCAGCTAATATCATGTAAATGGTGAGAAATTGAAAAAACTTTTCCTCTAAAATCAGAAACAAGATAAGGCTGCCCACTCTCTTCTTTCCTATTCAACAAACTGCTGGATGTTTTAAACAGATTGTTCTGAGAAGAGAAAGTAATAAAAGGCATTCAGATCAAACATAAGAAATAAAGGTTTCACTTTTTGCAGATGACATGATCTTTTATATAAAAAACCCCAAAGACTCCACAGAAAGACTAATAGAAAGTAATAAATCAATACAGTATGGTCACAAGATACAAAATCAATATACAGAAGTCTATTTCTTTCATATATGCAAGCAATAAAATAAGAAGTAAACACAAAACTAATCCCTTTTTCAGTTGCAACACAAATATTAATAAAATACCGGGGGATAAACTTAAAGAATGTAAAGAATCTATTAATATATACTGAAAACTGCAAAGCATTAATAAGAAAATTATAAAAGACACAAGAAAATTGATAAAGACTTCATGTTCATGGATTAGAAGAATCAACATTGTTAAAATGGTCATATCACCCAAAAACATATATAAATTTAATATAATTTCCATAAAAATTCCAATATTATTTTTTAAAGAAATGAAACTAAAGAATCACAGATTTCTTTGTATGGGACCATAAAAAACATGAAAAGCCAGAAGCAATCCTGAGAAAAAAGAACAAAGCTAGAGGTAATATACTTCAAATTATACTATAAAGCTATGATCATCAAAATAGCATGGTATTGGCAGAAACAAAAGCACACAGACCAATGGAACAGAATTGACAGCCCAGAGATAAAACACATATATACAGTCAAATCATCTTTGACAAAAAGCAAAAAAACACATCATGGAGAAAAGAAAGCCTCTTTAGTAAATGGTGCTAGAAAAATTGAAAAGCCGCATGCAAATGAATAAAACTTATCTATAGTGTGTCTCCCTGCACAACAATCAATTCAAAATGGATTAAAAACCTAAACATAAAATCTAAAACCATAAACTACATAGAAGAAGACATAGGCACTAAACACATGAACCTTGATTGTGAAGAACAATTTATGTATTTGACCCCAAAGGCAAGAAAATTAAAGACAAAAATGTATGAATGGGACTAAATCAAAATGTTCTCCACAGCAAAAGAAACTGACAACAAAGTAAATACACATCCAACAACATGGGAGATGGTATTTGCAAATAACAACTTCAATAAAGGGTTGATATTCAAAATATACAAAGAACTCACAAAGCTTAGCAACAAATAAAAAGCAATTTAATTAATAAATGGCATGAATAGACACTTCTCTCAAGAAGATCCAAAAAATGACCAAGAGATATATGAAAAAATGCTCATCTTCAAACATTTGAAGCTCTAGGTATTCAAGAAATACAAATCAAAACAACAACGAGATACCACCTCACACTGTTAGATTGGCTATTATCAATAAGATATATCATAACAAGTGTTGGAGAGGCTGTGGAGAAAAAGGAATTCTATTTACTGCTGGTGGGAATAAAATTAATACAATCATTTTGGAATAAAGTATGGTGGTTCCTGCAAAAACTAAGAATAGAACTACCATATGACACAGCAATCTCTCCACTTATTACTCCCATAACTCAACAAAAACATTGATATGTGAAGATACTTGCACCCTTGTGTTCATCACAGTCTTATTCACAGTAGTCAAAACATGGAAACAAAGTGTTTCTCATTGAAAGATTCAATAAAGAAAATGTGATGTGTGTGTGTGTGTGTGTGTGTATCACATTATATATAATGAAATACTCCTCAGCTATAAGAAATTATAACATAGGCCTATTTATGACAACATGGATGAACCTTGGGAACAGTATACTGAGTAAAATAAGTAAATAAGAAATAGCTAAAAACTGTATGATTTTTACACAGTTTATAGGTGGGATACAAAGCTGAGACTCATAGACATAGATAAGAGAGCAGTAGTTACCAGGCAGAGGGAGATGTTTCGGGAGGGGGGATGGGGTTGGGAGATAGATTTAAAGAGAAACAAATATAAGGTGACAGAAAATGATTTGTCTTTATGTGATGGATTTACAACATAATTGACTAATCAAATGATAGAGTGATATTTGTCTGAAATCTATGTACACTTATAATCAATGTCACCTTGTTAAAATGAATTTTCCAAATAGAATAAAAAAGAAGAAATAACAAAGCTCAGCCACAAACAAGCAAACAATACAGTTTAAAAAGGGGAAGAGGACCTGAACAGACACTTCACCCAAGGAACATACAAATGACCTACAGATAAATAAAAAGATGGTCATTTCACTAGGTAATCAGGAAATGCAAATCAAAACTACAATGAGATACCACCTCACACCTGTTAGATTAGCTATTAGCAACAAGACAGGTAATAACAAGTGTTGAAGAAGCTGTAGAGGAAAAAGAACCTGCATTCACTGCTTGTGGGAATGCAAATTAATAAATCCATTATGGAAGAAATTATGGTGGTTACTCAAAAAATTAAAACTAGAACTACCATATGATCCCGCAATCCATCAACTAGGTATCAACTCTAAAAACTTGAAAGCACTGGTATGTAAAGACACATGCAACCCCATGTTCATCACAGCATTATTCACAGTGGCTAAGACATGGAGACAACCAAGTGTAATCCTTGTTCAAAATTAAATTAAAAGGATATGATACATATATGCAATGAAATATTATTCAGCAATAAGAAATGATGACACATTGCCACTTACAACAACATGGCTGGATTTTGGGAGCATTATACTGAGTGAAACAGGTAAACTAGAAAGAGTTAAGAAGTGTACAATTTTACACTAAGGTGGGATATAAAACTGAGATTCATGGACATATATCAAAGTAATGTGGTTACCAGAAAAATAGGGATGTGAGAAAGATGACCATGGGGGAGGGAGGGGAGGTAAAGAGGACAAATATAAAGTGAAAGAAAATATTTTGACTGGTTGATGGATATACAACATAATCAACAGTTAAAATTCAGTTAAAATGTTTACCTGAAACTTATGTACTTTTATGGTTCAATGTCACCCTGTTGAATATAACTTTCTAAATAAAAAAAATAAATTAATGCTTAGCTTAAATTGAAGCAGCAAAAAAGAAAGTGAGAAATATATGGGCTTCTTTACTGGCCACATATTGATTAATGGTTGAAAAATTTTCAGCTTCTAATTAGAAATGCAATAAGTAGTTAACACCACAGTGGGGAAGACATTTATCATAAGTATATGTTGAATTTCTCTTAATTTTTAAATTTTCTGGTAACAGTGTGTGATTAGTAGGCTTCTTTTTCAAGATTAAAATTTGTATATTAAAAAGTCAAATGTCCTAAAAGAGAATACTCTGATCAGTGGTATAGCTGGGCTATGTATTTTTAAATGTGCCCTCTCAGTCTCCACAGTGATCCATGATTACAGTCACTACCCAGAATTAACTGTGACATCATATGAGTCCCATTTTTCACACTCCACAGTGATTCACAATTACTAAACTGACCACACTCCACAAGAAATTACAGTGTTTTCATGTCCACACTCTATAGTGACCCATGATGACTAAACACACAAAATCCACAATAAACGTTGATGCTCTTTTGCCCCCACACCACAATACTCCACAATGACTCTGACTGCTTAAATGCTTCAGTTACTTTGATGACTCACTTCAACATTTTGTTTACCCCCAATGACCTGAATTACACTTCACTTTGATACCTAATAGCACATATTGCCCACACTTTATAGTGATTTAAAAAGAGGCCCACAGTGTTTCCCTGTGCTTCTCATTGCCCATGTATGTCTGCAATCATGATTACTCTCACTGCCTACATGACACATTGATCCATGTTGACTGTAACTGCCCTATTCCATTGTGACTGGGATGACTTTCTCTGTCTACACTAAAAGTATGATAAATGATGACAATACACATATTTCATGGTAATTTTTGATGTGTTTCATAGCCTATACTCCAGAATGACCCAAGATGACTACCATTAACCACA
Source organism: Saccopteryx leptura (assembly GCF_036850995.1). Taxonomy (NCBI): domain Eukaryota; kingdom Metazoa; phylum Chordata; class Mammalia; order Chiroptera; family Emballonuridae; genus Saccopteryx; species Saccopteryx leptura. The sequence continues at coordinate 964,693 of NW_027095703.1, forward strand.
CTTCACAGTTAAACACGGTGGCTCTCACTGACCCTATTCCTTACTACCCACGATGACATTTATGCCCAAATATTACTGTGACAATTACTTTCATGGCCCACATTCCTCAGTGACCCCTGTTGCCTCCAATTGCCTACAGTGAATCATGACATCATTCACCACCAACACTGCATATTGATCTACAAAAGCACTCAGTGGTCTTTACCTGATGACTTTTTCTGCCCACTAATATACAATATATAATGATAGTTTTCAGTGTTCACCATTCACCCATGATGAAGTACAGTATCCCTACTTTTCAGTGACCCATTATGACTCTCAGTGTATAACTTACAGGTATTTACAATGCCTCTCACTGCCAAAATTACAATGTCCTACAATTGATGTTAGTGTCCAAAATTCACTGTATGCAAAGAAGGCTAGCACTGTCTGTAATTACAGTGAATTATGATGAGTTTCACTTTTTACACTCTATTGTGACCCACAATAACCCACTGCCTACATTAATTATAATTCAATTTAATGTTAGAAACCACATTTTACTCTGATGTACAATGAATGATACACACTGCTTCCAAAATGCAACTTATAATCATAGAAGTGCTCAAACACTAGATACCCATAATGACTTACACAATCTATACTCCACAATTACCCACAATGACTACCAGAGTTACTCATGAGTGCCATGACCAGCACAGGAAAATGAAGACCTGAGTGGGGTTGATGGAGGATTAAGGCAAACACAGACACATAGATAAAGTTTGGACCAGGCAGGACATTGCGCTCTGATGGAGACACAATGACACTGGCCCTGGAAAACTCATTTATTTTATATGCTTAAACAAGAGGGTACTGTGCTGGAGGGTGGAGGTGATAACTATGTAACACTCTATTCTACAAGCATATCAGGACATTTTGAGCCTGTGATAGTGCTGTGTGCTTGCCGCCCTGCTTTTGGCATCAATGCAATAAACAGCCTGCAAGTTGTTTTAGTGACCTTGCCTTGCCAGGTCACTCAAGGTCAAGCAGGGCCCTTCCGCTGCTCTCAGCTGCATGTAGTCCAGACACATTCAAATGCAGTGGCTGTCTCCATGTGAGAACTCTTCACACTTACATTTCACTTTGATTCATGATGACTTGACGGCTAGACATCACTTTCAGCAATAATGACTCTTCCCACACATGATTGTGACTACTGATGACACCCCACTCCCCACACGGCATGGTGCACCATGATAACAATCATTGCCAATTACTTACTGTTACCCAGGATAAATGACACAGTTGATAATTCACTGGGACCTACAATGAATCCCACTATCAACCAACCTCCATGCTTCTGATTGCCCATACTGCACTCTAATTCATTATGATACTAATTGACAACACTCTGAATAACCCACAATGACTCCTAGTGCATACTCTACCCTGTAACTATGATGACTTTCAAGGCCTGCACTTTATTGTAATCCACAATGACTCTCAATGTCCACACTTTGCTATGATTTCTGATGAGTTCCATTTCCCACATGTTAGAGTGTACAGTGATGCTTTCAAGGGTTAGCAGTCAACAGTGATGCCCAATGACTCTTATTATTTTTTTTTTTTTCTGAAGCTTGGAAACAGGGAGAGACAGTCAGACAGACTCCCGCATGCGCCCGACCGGGATCCACCCGGCACGCCCACCAGGGGCGAAGCTCTGCCCACCAGGGGGCGATGCTCTGCCCATTCTGGGCGTCGCCATGTTGCGACCAGAGCCACTCTAGCGCCTGAGGTATAGGCCACAGAGCCATCCCCAGCGCCCGGGCCATCTTTGCTCCAATGGAGCCTTGGCTGCGGGAGGGGAAGAGAGAGACAGAGAGGAAAGCGCGGCGGAGGGGTGGAGAAGCAAATGGGCGCTTCTCCTGTGTGCCCTGGCCGGGAATCGAACCCGGGTCCTCCGCACGCTAGGCCGACGCTCTACCGCTGAGCCAACCGGCCAGGGCCCAATGACTCTTATTGCACACATTTCACTATGACACCTGAAAACTTTCTGCCCACCCCACACAGTGACCAGTGACTCAGGTATGCACACTCGAGAAAAATTCACAATTTTCTTTCTGCCCACTCTACTGTTAACTAGGATGACACTTATTGCTCACACTACACTGTGACCCCTGATAATTCTAAAGGTAAAACTCTCCACAGTGATCTAGGATATGCAGTCTGCCAATAGTCCACATTATTCCCCTATGCCTCTATTACCCTTACCTTGCAGAGAGTTTCAGTACATTGCACTGTCCATGCAACAGAGTGAAGGAAGTTGACCTCCAATAGTCATGCAACACAGTAAACTATAATGTTGTCCACTGCCCCCATTCACTGGGACCCAGGATGGCACACAATGTGAATACTCCAATGAGTCTTATTAATACTGTCACTTCAGATACCCCAATGTGACAAATGATGATTCTCACTGTTCATTCTCAATGTGACCAGTATGAATTTCACTGTCAAAACTTTATTATGCTTATGACAATACACACTAATCACATTTTTTCACAGTGACACACAATGACTCTTATTTCAATAATTTAATGTGAACTAGGATGACATTCACAGAACTAACTTCATTATTACCATTGGTGTTTCCACGTATATACTCGACTGTAATTTAAACAATACCCACTGTCCACATGTCACAGAAACTTACAATGTCTTTCACTAGTCATACTTTACTGACCCACAATCAGACCTTTATCCCACAATTCTCTATGATGATTAATAACTTTCACTTGTCTCATTTTACAATGACTCATGATGACTTGTTTGAACACAATTGCAGTGAACCGTGATGCCTCTCATTGACCACACTCCACAGTGACCCAGAATATATTATCTTCCCACACCTTGCAGTGAGAGATGATGCCTTTTTTCCCATTCCACAATAGTATGTTATAACTCTCCTGCCCACATTGTACAGTGAAGCACTAATGTCTCTCACTTTTAACACTGAACAGTGACTCATAAGGACACACGCTGCCCATACTTCACTATGACAAATATCGATTCTCGCTGTGTATACTTCACAATGATTCACAAGGAAGTCTACTGCTGAATCTCTACAACTCATGCATTTCATACCCACACATTACTGTGATTTATGAATTATCTCACTACCCGCAATACACATTTTGCTACAATATCTCTCACTGCTTACACTCCACTGTAACCACAACTTTCATTGACAATTGTTACTATAAAAAAAGATAAGTTTTACCCGCAATTAATTTTACTCCCCACAATTTACAGGAACACACACTAACTCCCAGAGGCCATAGTAAACAATGAATTGTGGTGCCTCTTACACTCTACTCTCACGTGAATCATAAAGACAAACTTTTCAACCTTCATAGTGACAGCCAATTTCTAACACTGTTCACATTCCTCAGTGAGCCACAATGTCTATTAATACACACTCAACAATGATTTATATTTTCCACTTCAGAATTACCCATGATGACTTTCACTACCCACAATTCATTGTGACTCCCAAAATATTAAATGCCCACAGTTAACTACAACCTCTGATGAGTCCAACTATACATATTCCACGGTGTATATTGATACATTTTATCTTTCACTGTAATGCTGTGGATTATGACTCACTGTCCACACTTTACAATGACCCATAATGGCTCTCACTGCCAGCACTCCACAGCCAATAGTCCAAGTGACACATTAATACTCTCAGTAATCACAATGCAAGGTGTATCACGATAATGACTATTGTCCACAATTACAGTAACCAATGATGAATCTCACCAAGCACCATCTACTGTGACTCATCATGTTTTAACTACCAAACTTTTCTGTGATCCACATATCTTCACTGCACACACTTCACTATGACCCATAACTGTATCAATGCTTAAAATTAAGTGTGACTTCTGATGACTCACAGTGTTCATACTTGACTATGACACACTATACCTTTCAGTTTCTATGCTTTAGAGTCACCCATTCTGATTTTCACTGCCCACACACCCGAGTTGCCCATAATGATTATAATGCATACACTTTTATGATCCATGACTTCATAACTTGACACACAACTGTGATTAAAAATGACTCTTACTGCCCACAATCACAATGATCCCTGATGACTCCCAACTTCACACTTTACAATGTAGTAGCTAAATACTGAATTATAAATGCTTACTTACTCTGAACCATAATGATTCCCATAGCAAACACTCCATAATTACTTGAAACAACTCCCAATGTCAAGTTACTGACAAAGCTTCTCACTGCTTACCCTACCCTACAATTTGGAATGACTCTCACTGGCAACACTCTCAATGATGTACAATTAATTACTCCTAGTGCACACTTATATTTTAAAGCATCATGACCCACAAGTTTCAAACTTTACTGTAACCTCTTATGGTTTTCACTGCTTACACTTCACTTTGACTCACTATATCTCAGTTCTACACTTCTCTGTGAACAGCAATTTTTATCACTGCCTACATTACACAGTGTCTCACAGTGACTCTCACTACCCATTTTACTGATGTCTAAAGTCTTCCACTGACAATTACTGCTCACATTCAACAGTGATCCATAATAACTCAACCATACACACTCCACAGAGAACCAACGTGCATCTCCTTGCTTACGCATTACTGTGATTCACAATGACAGTTGTTGGCTACATTTAATTGTCAATGCTGAGAGTTCCCAAATAACTAACAATAAATTTCACTGTTTACATTCCTCAATTACACTTTATAACTTTTATGCCCACAATTTACTACATCCCTTGAAAATATCATTGGCCCTAAACCACAGTGACATTTGATTATTGGCACTGCCCACAATACACAATGACCAATGAATGATGACTCCACTGACTTCATTCCACAGTGACATGTGTTGTCTCACACTTCCTACACCCTAAAGTTACCCAATATAACTCACACCACACTTGAATATTACCTATGACTTCTAGTGATCACAATTCATTGCCCACACTGCACATTGACACAAATTGATTCCTACTGTCCACATACTACAGTGAACCCTACTGCCTTTCATTGCTTACACTATATGGCCCATGAGAATGTTGCTGCTTACATCTTACATTCATCAAATGACTCTCCTCCTTACACTTAATTGTAACCCTTGATGATTCCCTTTGTTAACATCCCACAGTGATGCGTTATTACTCTCATTGCCCACATTCCACATTGACACATGATGATTTTCAGTGTTTATGCTTTAATATAACTCTCAATTACTTGGCTGTCTATACTTTGCTGTAAATTAAGATACCTCTCACTTATCACATTAATACAGTGAGCCATGAAGATTCTCACTGCTTATAATTTATTCTGACTTCTGATGACTCCTTACATCTATGCTACATGATGACTCACAATGAATATCACTTCCCGCTATCTACTATGCACTACAATGTTTTTTTTCTGCCCACATTTTCCAGTGAATCACAATATCTCCCTCTCTCCATATTTTATTTTGTTCTACAATACTTCTCACAGCCAATGCTTCACTGAAATCCCTGATAATTACATTAATCATACTCCACATACTACAATGCTATCACTGCTCATAAAACATATTATATTTATTGCAATCCTTTCATTGTGCCCTGTGCTGTATAAAAAAAGAGAAGGTTAGGAATCCTTTTGTTGTGCCCTAACACCCCACAATTTATTTTGACCCGAGATGACTCTCAGTGCCAGCACTTCACTATGATTTGGAATTACTTTTAGGCACAGTGTACCATGATAATGCTCTGTTCTAACGTTCTCTGCTATATACAATAAGATACACTGCCCCCAGTCCACAGGGTCCAACAATGACTATCACTTCACACAGCGCACTGGAAATCATGTTGACTGCCTACATTTTCACTCAGTTCATAGTGACTCTTTCAGCTCAAACTTCACATGACCCACAATTACATTGACAAACCTCACATTACTGAGATCCATGATAACACTTGATGACTCTAACTGCACACTCCACACTGACTCATTCTGAAATACACTGCCCAAGCTGCAAAGAAAATTATTATGCTTCTTACTGCCCACACATAACTGTAACACACAATGACATTCACACTGAATAGTTAATTCTGATTGGTAAATCACTGTGCCCACACCTTAATATGAGGTATGATGACTCTTGTTGCCCACACAAGACCATGTACCATATGAATCTCACTTCTCTCACTCTAAAGTTCACCACCTTGACTCTAATTACACACAACTTACTATTACATAAAATGACCCTTAGGCCACATTTTGCAGTGAACCACTATGTTTTTGTTGCCACACTTCATAATGAAACTGATACCTCTCACTGCTCACCCATTAATGTGATCCATGATTAAACTTATGGATCAAACTATGTATGATACCTGTTCACTGTCCAGCATTGACACTGCAGAGTGCCTCTCATTGTTCTCCATGCATACAGTTTTACATTAAAACAAGTGTAATATGGCCAACACTTCAGTGACTTGCAATGATTCCTACCTTTCAAATTTTATATGACTGCCAATGTTTGCCACTGAAAACGATCTACAGGAGTCAAAGTGATTCTCAGTGCCTTCACTGCACAGCGACTTTTGCTAACTCTCACTGAAAACACTGCACAGTGATCCACAATAAATCTTACTGTCTTCACAGAACTGTGATATATGACCATCATAGCCGTCTTCCACAATAATTCTGGATGACTCACATTGACCACAAATCATTGTTTTTTTTTTGTTATTTTTTTATTTATTCATTATAGAGAGGGATAAGTGAGAGAGAAAGAGAGAAAGAGAGAGAAGGGTGGAGGAGAAGAAAGCATCAACCTCATATGTGCCTTGACCTGGCAAACCCAGTGTTTTGAACCGGCAACCTCAGTATTTCCAGGTTGACGCTTTATCCACTGTGCCACCACAGGTCAGGCAAATCATTGTGACTTATAAAGATACCTCCACCCACCATTTATTGTTAATTGTGATGACTCACATCACTGGCACTCAAGTGACCCACTAAATAAACTTCTTACAAGTCACCATGACCCATTATTTGTTTCACTAACAAATTTTACTTTACCCACAAAGACTCTCATTGCCTATACACTACATGACTTTTATTTCTCACACTTATATGTGACCCCAAATGACTACTACTGCCCACACATTACAATATTTATGAAACTTTTCAATGCTTAGCCTTCAGTTAAACCCATAATGATTCTCACTAATCACTTTGAAATAGACTGATTTTCAATGCCCAAATATTATAGTATATACTGGTGACAATCACTGAGCACATTACACAGTGATGTACATTGAGCCTCACTGCCAAATTTCAGTATGAACCTTCATGATTTCAATTGTTTACACTTCACACTGTACCATGGTGACTTTAAATGCCCAAACTCCACAGTTACAAATGAAGACTCACACTGCCTGCACTTTAGAGTGTTATATTTTGACTCCTTCTGCTCAGTTCCAGTGATCGATTTACTACAATCCACAGTGTTCCATGGTGACTCTGGCTGCCGAGACCTGGAATTATTCTAACTGCTTACATTTAACTGTATCCCATGATGACTCCAGCTGTTCACACTTCACCATGACACTGGATGGCACCTAATTCCATAGCGTATCAGGTTAACTCACATTCCACCTTTGACTGTCATTCATAATTTTTTAACACATTGCACTTAAGAGTCACCCAGAAAGACTCCAACTGTCTGTATTCTGTACAATGATTCTAACTGGCCACACTGCACTATAATCCAGCATGACACTCATTGCCCACAATCTGTAGTGAGTGACTCACAATGAATTTTACTGCCCACACTCCAAAAAGGACCATTTTAAATCTAATTGCCAACACTTTATTTACACCCACAATGAAGCTCACTTCCCACACATCACTGCAACCTCTGATGATACCAAGGAAAAAATTTCACATTAATCGACCATAACTCCTCTTACACTTACTTTGCCCACTATATAGTGGCCTGTATTGACTCTCTAAATCACAATAATGAGAGACCACAATGCCTCTCAATGCCCCATTTTACTGTGATGTATGATGACTCTCACTGCTTTTATTTCACTGTGTACTTTGAGAACTCCCAAGGCACACACTCCACAGTAATTTACAATAGTTTCCACTGCCCCGTTAACAGGTATCCATTACACTGGGGAACAAAATGTTTGTTGCATCCACAAAAACACTTGTTCTTACCTAATTTGAGTGTGCTGATCTCAAACCTGACATTATTTTTTCTCTATAAGCTACAGTTTTTTGCAATTCAAGAGTTTAGGTTTTCATCTTATTGTAAAATTTTCAACATTTAGTTTAACATAATGAAGCAGAATGTCTTCTTGGGCATAATCTTTGTGAAAATATAGTAATTTATATAATGCAGTAAATACACTAATAAACTAAGAGATATGACTGCATCAGAATTTGTCTACAATTTCAAAATAGAACATATTAAAACACTTACGTTAATCATAAATTTTGCGCAAAACTTATTTAAATACTATTCAGAAAAAAAAATTGCATTTGTAGCTCTTGTGTTTGTGCACTTGTTGAGGACAATCTTGTTTGATGCTCCAGCAGTAGTCTGTTTATCACTAATAGCTCCAAGATTTTTTGGAACTTATCAAGGTGACTGTTAAGGAAGTGAATCTTAATGCTCATGTTACATCAATGTCACAAAGCCAACAGCATTTTTTTAATCAGAAGTTCATAGAGTTCTGCTTTTTTGTTGCCAAGGAAGTTCTTTGTAACTGCCACAAAAGACTGCCATGCAGCTTTCTCCTCCTTATTCATTTTCCTGGCAAATTCTTTGTCACATAGGAGCATTCTAATTTGAGGTCCATTGAGTACACCTGCCTTTATCTTCTTGAAAGACAAGGCAGGAAAAGCAGAAATAATATCTTGAAAGCATTCACTTTCTCTATTCAAAGCCTGAAAAAACTGCTGAATTAAACCCAGTGTGATGTGAAGTGGGGGAAAAATTATCTTGTCTCAATTAACTACAGGTTCATTCACAATATTTTGCATCCCTACGTCCAGTGCTTCATGTTTCAGCCACTCCTTCTGTGTCCAGTGTTTCTCCCATGCTCAGCTGTCCCACAAACACAGAAAGCAAGGATACTTTGTGAAACCTCTCTGATGTCCTAGCAGGAAATTTACCATTTTAAGATGCACACAAATAATCCACTAATACTCCTTCATATTTCAGAAAGTCAAGGACAATTTTTATGTCATTCTTACTAAGACATGAAATTCGGATTGGCTAAACTGCTGAGGGAATAATGAATGCTTGGCATCAGAAGAAGACCCTTCAGATTCTACAACCACTTCCTCATGCCTCTTATCAAAATACACTTGATCACCATATTCACTTTCTTCATTTTTAGAAGAAATAAAACCATTAAAAACTGGAACTGGGGGTGTTTCAGAGTGTGGGATAGGTCTTATTGCTGAAGGAATATTAGGATATGCGATCATATGCCATTTTTTCTTGCTGATGCCCTTTGTATGGATCAGAAAGAAATAACAGTCACTGCTGTGGTCCTTAGGTTCATGTCCAACCAGGGGATTACCAAAAGGCATTTCTTTGCATTTTCCTTTTGTCCAGTCATGAAGCATTTCATCACAATTATGACACACAATGTGAGAAGCCCAATTCTTATCTTGATTGCCAAGGGGAACTTGAAAATAGGCAATATATGCACATGTCACAAATGATGAAATATTGAGCTTTTGACATTGAAGTGTGTAACAGCCACATATATAACAGAAGGTGTTAGGGCTATTCTTACATTTACACCTACTCGAAAAAGCCATGATTCAATCTTAAAACAAAATGAGAGGGTGTTTTTTTTTCCAGATAATATTTTACATTTAAAAACTACTATAATTATGTAAAAGTGATGTTTGTAAAACATTAATTGCCTTGTGGTTATGTTCAATTCAAGAGTCATTGCCCTTTAATTCCAATTTAAATACCAATGCATACCATTAACTCTAACAGAAAGAAATTAAAATTGCATAAAAACTGGAGCCTGCACCAAAAAACAGATTTCAGATTTGGAATCATTGATGCAGATATATATATTTATAGAAAGAGTTCTAAAACCTCATGCAACAACAACAACAACAAATTGTTCCCCAGTGTTTTGTTTCTCACTGCCCAACCTCAGGAAACCAATGACACTCACTGCACAACTCTAGTGTAACCCTTGATGATCCTTAGCAATCAATGTTTGTTGTGACTGACAATGTATCTCACCGCCCACAGTTCACTGAAATATCTGAGGATTTTCACTACTCACAATCTTAGTGAGTCATAAAATTCTAACATTGTACATTTCTCTGTGACTCACATTAGTGCTTACTGTTTACACTAAATTTTGAACACTCATGACTCTCATTAGCTATACTTGGAGTGATCTGTGTCTTTCACTGTTTACAATCCCATAGATTCTCACTGCTCACAGTTTAATGGGACCCACAATAATTCTCATCAACCACAAATCTCTTTGACACCATTTACTTTCTACTGTTCACATTACAGTGAGACTACCATAGGTCACACATTACAGTGTGACCTATGGTACTCTCACCTATGGTCACACATTACAGTGTGACCTATGGTAGTCTCACTGCTCACAATACAAGTGAAATACAGTGTTTTTCACTGTCAACACTCCACGGTGACCTACAGTGATTCACACATCCCAAAATATAGATGACACAAAATGACTTACACTGTAATATAATATTTCCCTTTGTTTACATTTTACAGTGACTCATTATTCCCAATACCACAATTTACACCATCCATATTTTACTGTGAACCATAATAATTTCTGTGCACACATTTAAGTATGACCCTTAATATATCTTGCTGTCCACACTTTTCATTGACCCATTTTAATGGTACTGTTTACATATTGCAGTCACCCATGATGCCACTCATGCCTACACTTCATTGTTACCCTGTATGACTTTCCGTCCTTTATATATTTTTATTAAGTGAGAGGCAGGGAGGCAGTGAGAAAGACTGCTACATGTACTCCAACTGGGATGCACCCCACAAGCCCCCAACAGGCATGCTTTGACCATTTTGGGCCGCTGCTCCATTGCTTGGCAACTGAGCTATTTTAACCCTTGAGAAAAAACCATGGAGCCATCTTCAGTGCCTGGGGCCAACACACTTGAACCGTGCAAGCCATGGATACAGAATGGCAAGAGAGAGTGAGGGAGAAGGGAGATGGAGAGAGTTGGAGAAGCAGATGGTTGCTTCACCTGTGAGCCCTGATCAGGAATCAAAACCAGGACTTCTACATGCCAGTTGGTGCTCTACTGCTGAGCTAAATGGCAAGGGCCCCCTTATGACTTTCAATGCTCACACTTCCCCGTGACCTAAAATGTTTTCACTGTCCACATTCCACAGCGGAACATGGTGGTTCTTCATGCCGAAAGTTTCTTGTGATTTACCATGAGTGACACTTCTCACATTTTACAGATAAACATGAAGCCTCCCTATGACCAAAAATTATGTTAACTTATAATGAATTTTGCTAGTCACTTTTTATGGTAGTCCACAGTAACAAACACACCACACTCCAGTGTGATCCACGTTGACTCTTGCTATCTTCAGCCCACAGTAACCAATGTTTCTCATAGTGTACACTGAAATTACACACATTGGCTCTTACTTTCCACAGTTTAGTGTGACACCTATTGAATCACTCTGTTCACTTCAATAGTAACTCACAATTATTCTAACTGCCCAAACCTCATTGTGACACTCACTGCTCACATTTATTTGAATCCTAATTTCCCCCACTGCTCACATTCAAGTGACTCACAGCAACTCCCACTGCTTTTACTCCATTGTGAACCACTATAAGTTACACTGCTTACACTTTACTCTTACCCTCAAAAATTTTCACTTCCCATATGCCAGTGAATCATGATGACAACACAGCCCACATTTAACTGTAATTACAATGAGGCCCACTATCCACATGCCACAATAACCCTTGAAGTCTCTCGGTGCTTACCTGTCAAAGAGACCCAAGAGAACTTTTACTGTCTTCAATTTAATATGATCCATAATGTCCCACACTAACCACAATTCACTGTGGTTCACTTTATTTTCTACATCCCACCTTCCAGCATGTTCCAATATTACTCTGTATGCCACTTTTGTTTTTCTTAGTTGTTTATACTAAGTGAGAGGAGGAAAGGCAGAGACAAACTCCACTAGCACACTGACCAGGATCTACTGGGCAATCCCCCTAAAGGGCAATGGTTGATCCATTGCTCAGCAACCAAACTATTCTTAGCACCTGAGGCAGAGGCCATGGTGCCATCCTAAGCACCCAGGGCCAACTTGCTCCAATTGAGCCATGGGTGTGGGACATAAAGAGAGAGAGAGCAAAACAAGAGGGGAAGGTGTAGAAGCAGATATTCACTTTGCCTCTGTGCCTTGACCAGGAATTGAACCTGGACTATCTATAAGGCAGGCCAACACTCTACCACTGAACCAACTGACCAGGGTTTATGTGCCCATTTTTCATTTTGACTGACACTACTCACACTTTATACTGATCCATTCTGTATTCCATTGACCCATTCAAGTAACCCAAGATGACATTTACTACCAACAATCCACAGTACTCCACAGCACTTATTGTCAACAGTCCACAGAGACCCATATACTTTCATGACCTCTGGTCACTATTAGTTCAATGACCTTTCCTACACATCTTCAACAGTGACTCAAGGTAATTTTCACTACACACACTTCACAGTCTAGTTAGATGAATCTCACCACATCATTTCATTATGACCATTATAAAGTTCATTGCTCACAAATCACTATTAACAAATAAACCTCTTATATCTCTCCTTCCAAATTTAGCAAGATGACTCTTCCTACAAACACTTCATGGGGACCCATAATGCCTCTCAAATCACCTACTGCACAGTGACAACTGAAGACAACCATTCGTTAAAGACCACAATTTTTCATGATGACTAATACCATACATGCTTTATGTAACCCATAATGACTAGACTGCCTTCAATCAAACCACTGTGCATTTTACTACACAAATGTCCCTGTGATCCCTGTGGGACCTATGTATCACTGGGACCCCTGATCACTTCCATTGCTTACCCTTCACAGTGACTCATAACGACTAACTTCCCTCAGTCCACAGTAGCCCATCCCTCTTACAATGCCCACTTTTTATATTGACTCTAATGGACACTAACTCTTCACATATTACTGTGGCACAAGATAATTTTATAAGCTTACACTCCACAGATAACATAGTGTGTCTTACTGCCCACACTCCACATTAACACAAGATACCCTCACTGTTGAAACTCAACAACGAAGTATGATGCCTTTCACTGTTTGCAATAAACAGTGACTCTCACACTACCCACACTTCACTAAGACACATGTTGACTCCCACTTCCCACTCTTTTTATATTGACAGCTACTGCCTAACCACCATACTGGAAGAAAATGATGCTTTTCATTGTAAACACAACACAGTGGTCAATTCTGACTCTAACTGCTTACATTTTATTGTTGTACAAAATGAAACACACAGACACTCTACCAAGTGACCTATGATGACTGTCACTACCTAAAATTTTTTGTGACCCATGATAACTCTCAATATCCACAGTTTGTTACCTCTATAACTTTCACTGTCCAATATTTGCTGTGACTCCTGATGACCTTGACTGCATACACTCAAGAGTGGCCTATGATAAATTGACTTCCTGCATTTAAAAATATCTCTCTCACATTGATAAGAGTGTGGTGGTTATGGGGGGAGGGGGGAGAGGGAAAGGGAAAGGGGGAGGGGGAGGGGCACAAAGAAAACTAGATAGAAGGTGACAGAGGACAATCTGACTTTGGGTGATGGGTATGCAGCATAATTGAACGACAAGATAACCTGGACATGTTATCTTTGAATATATGTATCCTGATTTATTGATGTCACCTCATTAAAAAAATAAAATTATAATAAAAATATCTCTCTCTGCTTTCAGTGCATAGTGACCAATGATGGCTCACACTGCCCACACATCTTGTGAACATAATGACATAAATGACCTCACTTTACTAAAAACCCTGATCACTTCCTGTGTACATCGAAGTGATCCTCAATGGCACCTGCTTCCAACACTCCATAGTAACCCAAATCACTCGACTGACCACAGTTTAAGTGAACCATGACACCTCTCAACTACTAACATTATACAGTGACCCACAATGTCTCCCAGTGTGACACAGCAAAGTGAAGCACAATTTTTCTCACTGTTCAGATATCACTTTACCAAAAATAATTTACAATGCTAACAAGTTACAGTGAAATACAATGTTCTCACAGCACACCCTTCAGTGAAATAGAATGACCCTCTGCCCACAAACTACTGTGCTTCAGTGTTGAATGCCCTATATACTGTGCTATTTGATTACTCCCACTTCACAATATCACAGTAATTCACTATGACCCTTCAGTCCAGAACTGACAGTGAATTACAATTTCTCATTGCCCACTTTCCTGATAAATTAGGATGATACTCATTACCCAAACTTCCCTGTGACTCCTAAAGACTCACACTGCTCACATGCTACAGTGACTCTCAATAACTCTCACTGCTCATACTATACTGTAAAATATCTCTTCTTACTGCCCACAATTAATGTCACTCGAGATGATCTCACTGTCCATTCTTCAGTATGACCATTGAGAAATCCCACTACCTAAACTGAATAGTGATCCACAATGACTCTCACTTTATGTTCTCAATTATTTTGCAAAACCCTACAACATGTTTATCAGGAAAAGAGAAACTATTGAAAAAAGTCTTCAGTTACCTGAAAAAGACTGAGAACACTAGTGAACTACATTTTAAGGGAGAGACTGGATATCTGCAATTCTGAAGCCCAGGTTTGAAATTGGATGGCAGTTGCCATTAGGTCCCCTCTCCACCTGTTGTCACTCCTCTCTAAGCATCGTTCTGACTCCAGGGACTGGTTTTTATTAACTCCCTCACAGAAACTGCTGGGATTTCAGACTGAGTGGATATATACAGCATACATGGGGCTGTTGGTCTCTGTGATAGCTGTTTCAGAAATGTGGCCAACATTCCCAGGGAGCATAAAATATGAATGTCGTGAGTACAGACTTTGGATACAGTGTGCATATGGCTGGAATCCCAGCAGCACACCTGAGTGTATCCTTATTGGACTGTCTCTTCTATAATTTCAAATTTTGCTGTTAGATTATAAATGTGTGAAATCATCAGTCTTTGCAGTGAGAAACAAGCTCCCACCTACCACCCACCAATCTCTAGCATGTCATTTTCTTTCTGACATTGACCCAGTCACAATTGCCTAATTTCTCAAGCCATCCAGGCCCTCTCCTGCCCTGAGTCTTTTGCAAATGCTGAGTGTTACTTATAGAAGTATGTTAAAGATATTAAATGAGAGGCACTTACCCTGACCACTTAGACACACCTTCCTGACAAGCTTTAGAGACTCAGTCCCACTGGGCTTGTGGAAAACACCATAAACTGGAATGTTCCTTTGGCTCAGATCATTTAGTCTTATCTCGCAGACAACTGTAAGTAGTTGTGGGATTTTCCCTGTCATACACTTGCTCCTGTTCATCCTGTAAAGAAATTTAGGAATAACTTAATTCTGGATAAACCAGGACCAGTATGTCTGATGCCTGGGACTGCTGATATGGCCACTGATGCAAGGCTGAGTTCCTATGTCACCTAACCCAGAAATGTCTGTCTTTTCCTGTGAGGCTGTCTCTGAACTGGAGTGGGAAGCCTCGATTACAGAGGCATAAATTTTTCCCACAACATCAGCTCAGTCTCACACCACACTCAAATGCTGGGTAACCTTGGACAAGTAACTACCTGTCTGAGTGTAAGTTACTAGCCTGAATAATGAGAAAAGTTGAGGCCTCATAGAAAATGGACATGGAGAGGTTCAGAGGAGATGAGCTGACCATGGTGCACACTCTCTGACGATACACCAAAAATGAACATCCAGGGCCTTCAGATGTCTGTTTCTGTGTCCATGTCATTTCAGCCCTCAGGAAGGTGCAGGAAAAGCAAAGCACACAGAAACACCTGGGTTAAGAGAAGTAACCTTTTATCATGCATAGTCCAGGGTCTTTCTACCCTCTAGTCAAAACTACCACCTATTCACACTATGGCATGCCATCTTGGACAAATCCAATTAGATCTATCTCTCATGGACTTTACACAGTTTTTGTTTAAAAAATCAACATTTTTGGAGTAGACCCATGGTTCTAATATGCATATTTACTAGATAATAACCACCCCTTCACCTGTTTCATTACATGCTAAGCTTGAGCCTTGCTCTGGGCCTCTGCACATGCTGTTTCCTCTCTGAGAATACCCTGATTTAATTTCCTGCATGATTTATTATCCTGAGGTTTTAGCATAAAGTTTATCACTTTGGAAGACATTTCCTAGCACCCTTACTTGCCCTTCTCCAGGGTCCATATATTTTATCTTAAGCCCTTTAATTAACAAGAAAATAGTGAAAGACTTATTGAAAGAATGCATACAGTTTTTAGTGTATTAGAGGTGGGAGACTGAAAATGGTTGGAAAAGATTGAGCAAAAAGTAAAAAAAAAAAAGAATTTACAAACACAAAACTTTCTGGTGATTTTGGTGAGAAGAATGAAGGGATGAGGAAGTGAGCATAGTAGAAATTAATAGGAAAGGTTGGAGACTACTTAGGTTTGTTAGCATTTTTTAGTGAAAAAATATTTTGTGATGTTGAGAAAAAAAATATTTAAAGGCACAATTGGGAAATATTTCAAGCACAATGGCAAAATTTTTTAGAGGAAAGTAATGCATCCTCAGTGAAATAGACAGAGGGTTCTACAGAGGCAGATTAAAGTCAGTTGAGGGCCCAGGTGCAGAAGAAAATTTTGGGCCCCTTGAAAAAAAAGAGAGACAGGGAATATAAAAATACATGTTAACCATATTTCTAAATAAATAAAAAATATTTTGTACTATTAATGTTAAAACTGCACATATGATGCAAACGAAGCTTGGGGTCATTATAAAAAAGTATAATGTTGGGGTTTTGCAGGGTCCTTCAGAAGTTGGGCTCCAGGGTACACAGCAAGTGAGCCCACCATTAACTCTACCTCTGGGGCTCTCGTAGTAACTACCTCAACATTCCATATAAAGCTCCAAATATTGATTCTTCCTGAACCTGTGTTTGACTGTCCCTTTTATAAATCTTATTTCTGGACTTCTCAGAGTTTGGTACCCCTGCCAAACCTAAATTTCTTCCGACTTTTTTCCTGAGTAGATTTCACGTTTATGTTACCACTTAGGCATTTATTGCCAGTGTCTCACTGTTGAAGATGCACACCCAAACCCACTGTGCAACATGTTTCACTGTGCACATCTAAAGGTTCTGCCACATCAGGGGTCCCCAAACTTTTTACACAGGGGGCCAGTTCACTGTCCCTCAGACCATTGGAGGGCTGGACTATAAAAAAAAACTATAAACAAATCCCTATGCACACTGCACATATCTTAAAGTAAAAAACAAAATGGGAACAAATATAATATTTAAAATAAAGAACAAGTAAATTTAAATCAACAAACTGACCAGTATTTCAATGGGAACTATAGGTCTGCTTTTGGCTAAGGAGATGGACAATGTGCTTCTCTCACCACCAATGAAAGAGGTGCCCCTTCCGGAAGTGCGGCGGGGGCCAGATAAATGGCCTCAGGGGGCCACATGCGGCCCACGGCCATAGTTTGGGGACCCCTGTGCTACATCATCTGGTTTCTATTAAGCATGACCCTAATTAGATGATTATCCCATTGCTTTCCCTGGCTATATGGCACTGGGCAGGCAGTGCCTTGAGGATACCACTTTCCAGAGCCTTGGAAATTAAATACTGAGGGATAAAGGCTCAACTGACTCCTAGAATGTGTAAATGAGCCTGTGAATGCTACAGCCTCCTAGCAAATTAAGCTCAGAAGAATGTTGTTATTTCCTACTGAATTCTATCATCTAGGTTTATGGAACCTAAAATTAAACTCCATCTTTGACCCTGCATTTTTCACAATTTCATATATAAATATCTATCATATTTTTCATTGCATAGGACACACTTTTATCCCCAACATGTGGAGGGAAATATGCCCATGCATTTATGGAGTGAATGTTCATTTTTTTTATTAGCTGCAGGGTGCTGAGCTGGTAAACATAGGTAGAATGAGCACCATTGGGAGCGTAATCACACCTGCTATGGGGTGTGTGGAACCCCAGTATCTGCTGAGTGATCTGCTGGTTCTGGTTTCCACAGTTGCATGCAGCACAGAAGGAAAGGCAAGCGACATTGTGTGGGCGCATTCATCTGGCGTCATGGAGGGCAGACATGAGAGATATGCTGCAGTGGTGGAGGGCTGTGCTGCAGCCGCTGGAGCTCTGTGTGAAGTGCTGGCGTCACTTGTTGCCAGCCTAATAGCATCTCATTGGCTGGCTGGCAGATAGGGGAGGGTCCAAGGGTGCGAGGCAAGAGCAGTGAGCTGGGAAGCCAGTGTGAGCACAGGCAAAGCCGTGGCAGATGAACAGGCTATCCTGCTCATCTCCATCAGTTCAATCCAGCTGTAATGCAGGTAGTTTACCTATGTAGGGACATTAGAGTCATAAATAACTGGACTTTTCCTGGTGCAGCAGCAGGGGGGTTCATGAAAAAGGATGGGTGGATGAAAATTAAATGAGAGTGTGGATTGAAAAGGTTTGATTCAAATGTCTTAGAGGGCTTCTGAAAAAAATAATCTGCCCTATTAGTGCTTACCAATTTAGAGCACATATTAACAAAACCACACACAAAAATAAACCTTGAAGAAGTGAAGACTCATCTAGCTATAATTCCTGGGGTCTTACTAGCCAGTTGATATTTTTTTGACATTTCCATCAACAAACCATTTAAAGTCTTCATGAGAGAAGAGTGGAACAAATGGATGGCCGCTGATAATCATGATCTGACACCAGCTGGACAAATGAAGAGACCCACTATCACTCAAGTTTGTGAGTGGGTAGAAACATCATGGCAGTCAGTGAAGAATGAAACCATGGTATGCCATTCAAAAAATGTGGCATTAGCAATGCCTTAGATTGCACTGGAGATGGTACCATATATGAAAATAGCAAAGAAGGTGATACCAGTGATTGTGAGCAACTGAGCTTCTTAAATTCTGACAGAAGCCATGATGAGTTCCTGGGGATCCCGGAAAACTAGAAGATTATTTGAACACTAAAGTCTCTTCTCATTTGTTAATAACATTCCTGATGTTTGTGAATACTGCTGTTGAGTTTACATTGTTGAAATATTATTGTTGTATATTTTACTAAATATTTTAATACACCGTTTGATTCAGAATATTTTTTTCTTATTTTTCTCATTAAAACCCTAGGTGTATCTTATGGTCAGGTGCATCTCATAGAGCAAAAATACAGTAGCTAAATACTAATACTAATATTTATTCTTTATGAAAACTTCTTGGTTATACGTAATCTCAAAAGGGTAAAGTGTAGTGGTCTTATTTTTGTTAACCTCTTCCTTTTGTCAAGGGAATAATTTTGTTTATACCCACAGAGGTAATTAATTTCTAGCCACCATAAGAAGTAGATTTTAGAAGGGAAGGTAAGACTTTATGCAGGGGAGAAGATTTTGTGCAAAGTCTAAGATAGTCTGTTTCTATTTCTCAGAAAGATGACAAGAGGTTTGTGCTGCTGTACAAGTTGGCATGCTGGGTGGATCCCAGTCAGGCTCATATAAGAGTCTGTTTCTCTGCATCCCCACTTCTCACTTCAGAAAAATACAAAAAAAAAAGAATAATATAGCTAATGACATCAGAGTAATGGCATCATGAGAGATACTCCTTATCACACTCCTTGAAATTTCAACAAATTGAAAAACTATAATGCAGCAAGGGAACCCCAGCTGGGCTAACAATCATGCCTGAAAGATCCATGCATAATATGGATTATAAAATGGGATAGTTTACAATACAGTATGATTGCAGGATACAAAATTAATATATAGAAATTTATTGCTCTCATATATGTGAACAAAAAAACTTCTGGAGAATGAACTCAAAATAATCTCTTTTACATTTGCAACAACAGCAACAACAAAAATATCTAGGAATAAACATAACAAAAAGTGTAAAGGACCTATATACTGAAAACTACAAAGCATTATTAAAGGAAATCAAAAAAGATACAATGAAATGGAAAAATAGCCCATGTTCTTGAATAGGAACAATAAATGTAGTTAAAATGGCCACATGACAACATACAAATTTAATGCAATTCCCTTAAAAATTTCAATGTCATTTTTTAATGAAATGAAACAAAAAATTATCAGGTTTGTATGGAACCATAAAACACTCCAAATTACCAAAGCCGGAGCTATTACAATACCTGACTTGAAATCATACTACAGAGCCATGATAATTAAAACAGCATGGTATTGGCAGAAAAATAGACACACAGACCAATGGGACAGAATCAAAATCCCAGAAATAAAACCACGTATATATGGGCAAATTATTTTTGACAAAGGATCCAAAAACACAGAGTGGAGAAAAGAAAGCCTCTTCAGAAAATGGTGCTGGAAAAATTGGAAAGCGACATGCAAAAGAATAAAACTTGACTAGTTTGACACCTTGCACAAAAATTTGTTCAAAATTGGTCAAAAACCTAAATATAAGACCTGAAACAATAAATGATATAAAAGAAAACATAGGTACTAAACTAATGGATCTTGGCTGTAGAGAACATCTTACAAATCTGATCCCAAAGGCAAGGGAAGTAAAGGCAAAGATAAATGAATGGGACCACATCAAACTAAGAAGCTTCTGCACAGCAAATGAAACTGACAACAAAACAAAAAGACAGCCAACTTAATGGGAGATACTATTTACAAACAACAGCTCCGATTAAGGGTTAATATCCAAAATATATAAAGAACTCACAAAACTCAGCAACAAACATACAATCCAAAAAAAAAAAAAGGGAGAGGGGACATGAACAGACATTTCTCCCAAGAAGAAATATAAATGGTTAATAGATATATAAAAAGATGCTCACCTTGACTAGCTATTAGAGAAATGCAAATCAAAACTACAATGAGATACCACCTCACACCTGTTAGATTTGCTATTATCCAGAAGGCAGGTAAGAGCAAGTGTTGGAGAGGCTGTGAAAAAAAAAGGAACCCTCATCTACTGTTGGTAGGAAGGTCAAGTAGTACAACCATTATGGAAGAAAGTATGGTTGTTCCTCAAAAAACTAAAAATAGAACTACCATATGACCCAGCAATCCCGCTACTGGGTATCTACCCAAAACACAAAAATATGGGTATGTAAAGACACATGTAGCCCCATGGTCATTGCAGCATTGTTCATGGTGGCCCAGACATGGAAACAACCAAAGTGTCCTTCAATAGATGACTGGATAAAGAAGATGTGGTACATATATACTATGAAATACTACTCAGTCATGAGAAAGGATGACATAGTATTGTCTATGACAACATGGATGGACCTTGATAACATTATACTAACTGAAATAAGTAAATAGGGGGAAGGACATAAAGAGAGACAAATACTATAAGGTGATGGAGGATGATTTGACTTTGGGTGTCACGATCCAGCCACAACAAGTCTGTTACGGGGTCCTCAAACAAGAAAAGGTATGGAATTAAATAAACGATAGACAGATAATTAAAGATATATACATAAAGATGGGTTTGGGAGGACCACACAGCGAGCAGTCTCTACTGCTTCTAAGCCAATGCAATTGCGGACCCCAGAAGCACATCTGTCTTTATTCAGGGAAAAAACATGGTTCATTAGCAATTCAATTGTTTCCAAGACAACTCAAAGACAACCCCCACCATACCATTTAGATCTAATTTTACACCAATAAGAAACTAGCTTCCAGCCTCCTCCGGAGAACATGGGTGGGACAAGCAATAATCAGGTATAGCTCTTTGTTAACTGGGCAGGTGAGATGGGTGGTTAGGCCCAGCACCTGTCCCCTGGATATAAAAACACCCTGTTTATATTTCGGTCCCCAACAGATCCGTCTTTTGTATTTATTAAAACTTCAAATTCATGTATTGTGATTCATACTTATCTGAATTCCCATGGTCAGATTTGGAGGCAGACTGGAAAAATATAAAATAAACAACAATATTAAAACAGCCAATGCTAATAGATTCTATAACAAATGCACTAATACAATGAAGTGATTAAAGCCTATTAGATTATCAAGCAAAGTTTTAACTAATACAACAGGATCTAAAATAAAATTCTTAGTCTTAAATGTTTTTAGCATATTAATGTAATTTCACCAAGTCAATGTTGACACCATCACTGCTTCATAATATTTGTAAATATAACCCAACCCCACTTCAGTCTGAGAAGTGTCCCAAGGAGGAGGAGTCACACACATTTAGGAAAAGTCCACAAGGCACTGGAGTTGTGGTCTCATTTCCATGCTTTGCAGCTAGAGTCCAAGTCCCAATGACCACTGCTTCTAGATGGTAACAATTCAGGTAGACTGGAAAAGCCATCTGCAGCATATATGGAGATGGAGCTTCTGTTTTTTGTTAAACTGGAAAGGTGAACCCAGGGTGCCTTTCCCTGGAGCCTTGCAACCATGGTGTGGTGAAGAGAACCTGGGGATACACTATGCTGGGTAGCAGAGGTAAATTTGTCTAAGTTAAGAGTAAATCCCAGCCTAAAATAGGTATGGGGCATTGAGGCAAGAAGAATAAAGGAAACACTAAATATTAAACAAAGCAGCAGAAAATAAGACTATCAACACCCACAACAGAGAGCTTCAAGGGGTGAATAAAAACCTGAACATTCAGGCAAGGCATAGTAAGTGGCCCTTGTGTCCATAAGAAAGGAGATCAGTTTACCTGCTACTTGGAAGAAATACCCTAGGCTCCTCCACAGTGATGTGAGATGGGGCTGACAGCCCTGGGCACCTTTAGTCTTCAGTGGCAAGCCCCAGTAGGCTGGCAAGGTCAGGTCACAGGTAGCCGGAGCAGGGCTGGAAGAGACTGAACCCTCCCTTGGAGGAGTGAGGGAGCAGCTTACCTTCCAGTGTCCCTTTTTTTCACAGTAAAGGCATGTGAAAAGTAAAAGGTGGGGGCGGAGAAGCCTGGCAGGCTTTAGCTTAATGACCTTCCTTTCCACTCTTGAAGCAGGGCCCTGATGTCCTATGAAGCCACTTTGGGGCATTGGAGCCCTTATGGGTGTATGCCAAGAGCTGGTATTTTGCCTGATCTCCTTTTGGTCTCTGTCTGCCTTTTCTGTTCCTCTCTTGGTCATTATAGACCTTAAAAGCCATGCTTAGAAGATCTCTTTGAGGGGTTTGAGGGTTCCCATCTGCCTATATAAACTTTTTTCGTATATCTGGAGCTAACTGGAAAAAAACAAAAACAGCGTTATTATCTGGATAACAGATTTGACAGAGAAAGGGATGAGAGTATAGTAAAACAAGCCTTATACAATTGCTCCTGTGAAGTGAGTCTCTCATCCAGTGTCATGGTGTCTCACCAACTGTTCAGGAACCCACCGAGGAGCTTTAGCAAACCTAGGAAAAACACACACATATCCTCGGCCCCATTAGAGAACAGGGTCTGGCCCTTGCCAAATTCCTGTGAGTGGGCCCCTCCATCGCACTTCAGGGAAGGCTTTTCTTTGTAGGTTTCCAGAGTCTTTCAGCTGCTGTACATCAGCATTCAAAAGAATTTATTTTTAAGTAAAAAGCATGATAAAATAGATTTGCGGGAGTTCCAGGATATGACTCCCCCCCCTTTTATATTAATTATAATTGACCTTTAAACATTTGTTGAGCACACTTTATAATACCTTGACTTCAAAATTGTAAGAAATACTTGTCTTTTTGTTAACTTAACAAACATTGTAAATGCATTTTCAAGTAACATTCCCGTACTTATTAAAATATTTCTACCACATTAATTAACAGGCAAATTAAAGAGTACATTGAAGCTAGAAAATTCCAGAGTGGCTTTTATTATTTTTCTATAATATTAATAAAAATCTACACTTTTGTTAGGTAAATCTATTCTGCTTCAAGCTTTGTAGCTGCAGTAGCAGCCTGAAATTTGAGGCAGTTTAGCTAAAATTAGCAAGTTTTTAGGATCAACATTCCATTGTATTTAAATTTAAATGAGAGAGCTATACCTGTTGCAATTAAAATAAAAAATTTGTAGGAATATCATTTTATTTTTTCAATATTAAAGCCGGCATCTCCAATTTTTGCATGCAAAAACTTAAAACATCACATTTAGACAACATTAAACAAAGACCAAACACAAACAAGGATCAGACAAGGTAGACAAGACAGAGAGAAACCCAGGATTTTAGAGATTAGAACTTGGCCTGCTTGATCTTTATGCAGGGCTCTTATGACAGAAACAAAAGGATAGAAACTAAACAGAACTCTCTTGAAAGGTTTGAGAATGGCCGTTTATGAGATTCTGTTTAGCCACATCCAAACAGGTGTTCCCTTCGCTCTCATTTCAGGCACAGAACAGTATAGAAATAAAATGAGTTTAGAGAAAGAGAATAACTGGAAAAATCTCTATTTTTCCCAAACTCTTAAGCATTTCTATTTATTAAAGAATCTCAGATAATAACACAATTTTAAAAAGCATTTTAGTCTTCTAATCATTCATAAATTCTAATAGCTGCTACAACCAGCAGCTAAAATCCCTCCATTTTAACCCCTGCTGAAAGGCAGGTTTAGCTTATCTGGGAGGGGAATATTTTCCCGCTCCTCTCCTGGGGCTGGGGCTTCTAGGCAGAACCCAACCTCGCTCGCACAAAGGCCAGCCTGCTGTAGAGCCGCCATCCCCATGGCCACAGGGATTTGGGGCCCGAGGTCTTGAAGGCGCTTCAGTGCTGCTGAGCCTTGAATTCTTAGGAGCTGCACATTCCAGCAAAGGAGGCTGTGCTGTGCACCTGGCCTGCGCCACCTGTGAGACACATCCCATCTGCCACCCGCGCGCACCAGCGGGACACGCTTTCTTTGCCGGCCACGCAATTAGCCGCTTGCGCGTCCAAAAGCGGACCATGGCCGGGCTACACAGGCTGCCGCTGGGACTCAAAGCATGGCTGCCAGGGCTTCTCAGCCTCCAGGCTTCTTGCACTTGCACTACCGGAAACTTGGCGGTCACCAGAGCCTTGTATTTGGGGCGCGCCTTCCCCACCACATACCTTTTGTATGCGGATTCCAAGCACTGGCCAGAGCTCTCTACTGCCCCATTTGTGTCTTTTTTGCCCTGGTGACCTGGGAAGCCACCGCTTCTGCCTCCGCTGTCGCCTGCTCGCTTCCCCTCGGAGGCACGGGGCAGGGCAAGCCCTGAGGCAAGCACAAAACCCTAGTCCACGAGCAGCCTTGTCCCTGCCGCTTTACTGGCTCTTGGCTCTTCACCCCTGCTTGGGGAGGCCAGCCTTCCACTCTTTTGGAGCCGAGATCTCCAAGGGCCTGAGACAAAGGCTTTGGGAGCAGAGGGCTGCAGAGCCACAAAGTTTAAAATGGCCACAGCCGTGATATTCCCATCTTCTGAGTTACTCTCAGGCTTCAAGCTCTTACATTTACATTCCTCTGTTTCTACCTCATTCTGATCAAACAACATATACTCAAATAAAAACATTTGTACAAAAAGAAAAAAAGTTCCTCACTTTTGAACTTAGTACTCCCATAGTTATTTACTCCCAAATTATTACTATACTCTTCCCCCCCCCCCCCCAACACTGAACTTAAAAGCTTCACTCTCTAAAAGCTTTAACTTACTTCGTGTGCTCACTTCTGGGGGAGTTCCATCACCTTTCCACTTTCCCTTTTTCAATGGCCACATGTATGGGCACCAGTTGTCATGATCCAGCCACAACAAGTCTGTTACGGGGTCCTCAAACGGGAAAAGGTATGGAATTAAATAAATGATAGACAGAGAATTAAAGATATATACATAAAGATGGGTTCAGGAGGACCACACAGCGAGCAGTCTCTACTGTTCCTAAGCCAATGCAATGGTGGCCCCCAGAAGGACATCTGTCTTTATTTAGGGAAAAAACATGGTTCATTAGCAATTCAATTGTTTCCAAGACAACTCAAAGACAACCCCCACCATACCATTAGATCTAACTTTACACCAGTGGTTCTCAACCTTTCTAATGCCGTTACCATGCAATACAGTTTCTCATGTTGCAGTGACCCCAAACCAAAAAATAATTTTTGTGGCTACTTCATAACTGTAGTTTTGCTACAGTTATCATTTGGAATGTAAATCCCTGATATGCATTATGTATTTTCCGATGGCTTTAGGCAACCCTGCCGGGGTCGTGACCCACAGGTTGAGAACCGCTGCTTTACACCAATAAGAAACTAGCTTCCAGCCTCCTCCAGAGAACATGGGTGGGACAAGCAATAATTAGGTATAGTTTTTTGTTAACTGGGTAGGTGAGATGGGTGGTTAGGTCCAGCACCTGTCCCCTGGATATAAAAACACCCTGTTTATATTTTGGTTCTCAACATTTGAATGATGGGTATACAACATAATCGACTATCCAAATGATATGAATATGTTTGCTCAAAATCTATGTACTCTAGTTGACCAATGTCACCCTGTTAAATTTAATCAACTAAAAAAAATTAAAAAGGAACAGGTGAATGTGTGTGTGTATGCTGCCCCTTTATGGCCAAATCTATGAAATACAACTTAATTGGACTCTGATTCAAAAAATAAATTTCCAGATATTACAACTTTTCAGTAGTAAAAAAAAAAAAAAAAAAAAAAGAAAAGGAGAGAGAGAGCGTGCGATCATTTTAAAAGGAAGGGGTGGAAGAAAAAACAAAGCCATTGTGGGCTTTGGAGAGGTGCCCAACCTGGAGTCACTTTTTTTTTTCTTTGCCAGACTATAAGAGGTGCAAAGACTAGGCTGTCTGGTTTTGTCTGAGGGGTATGGAGAAAAAAACCCAAGGATGAGTGGGTGTCTTTCTGCCAAAAGAAGTAGTGAGATAAAGGTACAAAGAAAGAGATAAAGAAAGAGATGGCAGAGCATGGGGTCAAGGCTAGTGTTCCATAGCTCTGCCTGCTCCCTGCACTCAGCAGAGACAGAGTAAAAAGTAAAATTTGGTAAAGCAAATTCCAAGATTCTGCCTCCATCATGTTGTGGGTTTGAGAGTGGCAGTGACAAACCCAGAGCTTGCTTTTTTAAAGCCACTCTTTCACTTGAAGAACAGAGTGCTCTACATCTGGTCTTTTGGGACATGGGGCAAAGCACCCAGAGTCCTGAGATCTAATGCTAGAGTTGTAAAGACAAAGAATAAAGCCAAAGATTTAAAGCCCTCATAATATGTCCCAGCAACCAGAGTTACTGCAGCCCTGCCTACATCTTTGAGAAAACAACTCAGCTGAGGACAGCCCAGTACATATATCACAGAGATTAAATTTATTATACAGCAATACCTACAGGAAGAAAAACAGTAACATCTGAGAACAAAATTTTATTTTCCTTTTTTCCCATTTTTCTTTTCAATCTCATCCCATTAAATTTAATTTTCTAAATAAAATTTCAAAAAGAATAGTATAAATATAACCTATGTAAATTTATTAACCAAGGTCACCTCAATAAAGTAAATATTTTAATGTTTTCTTTAGATAATTAAGTTTAAAGGGGTAGCATTAATTAATATGAGTACATAAGTTTCAGGTAAAATTATCTGACCTACTTGTGGTGATGTGAAAGTAATGGTGGCCTAAGAGGTACTCCTAATCTTACCCTTAAAATTTCAACAAATTTAACTATAATGCAGCAAAGGAACCCCAGCTGACCTGCTAGGCATACTTGAAAGTTCTTTGCACCAAGTTGACTGAGGTGGGATGAGTCAAAAAGGAGGGCCGAAAATGAAACACAGTCAGAGCCAATCTGGAAGGGAGACAAACATAGTGTGACTGGGTTATTTTTTCTCTGTGGATTTGGGAAGGAGAAAAAATCAGGCTATTTGGAGCTTTCTGGGTAGTACAGAGAGGAAAACTTGGAGTGACTGGATCTCCTTCTGCCAGCAGGAGTGATGAGACAAAGGGCAGAGAAGAGGTGCTAAACTAAAGTAGCACATAGCCAAGCAGACAGTCCCAAACCAGATTCCACACTCTTCCCATGGCATTCAGCCCATTCTTTTCCCACAATGCTTAGCTCTCACTCTTCCTGCATCCTGCACTCTGCATAATGATGAAGAAGAACAAGGTGCAACCACACAGCCTTCAAGATCCCACTTCCCTTCCCACATGGGTATAAAAGATGTCAGTGGATAGGTCCCACAACTGCCTCTCCAGAACCACTCTTTCCCTGAGAATCAAAAGTACTACAAGTCTGATTCTCTGGTCTGTTGAGATTTAGAGGGGAGCATCCAGTAATGTGAAATCACCATTGCTAGAGCCATAAAGCTGCAAAACCATAAAGCTAAAGCTGTAAAGCTGTCTCAACACACCCAAAGAACCAATGCGACTGCAGCCCTGCCTACATCATTATAACAGCAATGTACCAGCAGAGTTCTGCCAAAAAATTTGACAGAGGCAAATCTTGAGGTACAGAGACACCTTATGGGGAAAATAGGTAACCTATCAAAATAAAAAGAATAAACAACTGTTTTTTTTTTTCATTTTTCTTTTATTTTGTTCTCTTTCTTCCTTTTGAATTTAATTATCTTTCATTTTTATGTTTTTTATTCTCATTTTTTGTGTTTTGCTTTTAATTCTTTTTTTACTCTATCTTTTTCATATAAATATCATGTATTTTATTTTATTTGTTATTTTTCTTAAGTCAGCAGTGGGGACACAGAGAGATCAACTCCTACATATGTCCTTACTGGGATCCACCCAGCAAGCCCACTATGGGTTGATACTTTGCCCATATGGGGCCATTGCTCTATTGCTAGGCAACCGAGACATTTTAGTACCTATGGTGAGGCCATGGATTCATTCTTAGTGCCTAGGGCCACGTTGCTCCAGCTGAGCCATGTCTGCAGGAAGGTAAGAGAGAAATAGAAAGAGAAAAAGGAAAGGGGGAGAGGTAGAGAAGCAGATGGTCACTTCTCCTGTGTGCCTTAACCAGAAATCAAACATGGGACATCCAAACACCAGACTTATGCTCCAATGCTGAGCCAACCAGCCAGGGCCTGCTTCTGAATTTCATTTTATTAAATTTCTATGTTTTTTCTTTTATTTTTTTCTGATGTTTTATACTTTATTATTTCCCCATTTTTCTCACTTTTTGCTGTTTCCTTTGTTTTTTCTACATTTTATTATTCTTAATTTTTTTATTCTTCATTGTATTTTTTAAACTTTAATACTTAATTTTTTACTTGTTTCTTGTAAGACTTCTTAAGAATACCACTCTAAAATGACATTTAAAAAATTAAATATCGAGGCTACACAAACAGAAACATAGTTGAGAAAGAAAATAAAAAATCTCCAGGAAAAAAAAATCTCAATCCCAAGTAAACCTTGAACTTAAATGACAGAGAACTTAAAATTAAAGTTCTAAAAATACTCAATGAGATGCAAGAAAATCTAAAGGCAATTTAATCAGCTAAAGATACAAATTAATGAACAAAATAGTATTTTATCAAGGTGACTTAAACCTTAAAGAACCAAACAGAAACAAAGAACTCAATACATGAAATAAAAATGAGGTAGCTAGTTTAGCTATATGACAGGCCACATAAAGGAAAGAATCAGTGACATGAAAGACCGGCAACTAGTGATGCGACAGAGTGAAGAGGAGACAGACTTATGGATTAAAAACACTCAGAGAGCTCTATAAGAATTGTCTGACTTCATCAGAAAAAGCAATATAAGAATAACGTGTGTATTAGAAGAAAAAGAAGGGGAGAAGAATATGGAGAGCCTCTTCAATAAAATACTTGATGAGAGCTTCCCAAACCTATGGAAAAGTTACAGCTTCAAATCCAGAAAGCAAACAGAATGCCAAGTTACCTCAA
The DNA here is from genome assembly GCF_036850995.1 of Saccopteryx leptura. Classification (NCBI taxonomy): domain Eukaryota; kingdom Metazoa; phylum Chordata; class Mammalia; order Chiroptera; family Emballonuridae; genus Saccopteryx; species Saccopteryx leptura. The sequence goes on from NW_027095703.1 coordinate 994,907, forward strand.
CACAAAGAGACCTTCTCTAAGGCACATACTAATAAAATTGTCACAAATCAATACCAAAAAAAAGAATCCTCAAGGCAGCCAAGGAAAAAAAGCATATAACATACAAAGGAAGGCCCATTAGGTTATCATCAGAAACCTCAGCAGAAACTATTCAAGCCAGAAGGAAGCGGACCCACACATTTGAAGTACTAAAAGATAGAAATTACATGCCAGAATACTATATCCACCAAAGTTATTTTTTAAATATGAAGAAGAAAAAAAATCTTTTACAGACATAAAGAAGCTGAAGAGATTTATTTGCAGAAAACCCTCACTTCAGGAAATGCTAAAGGGGGTCATTCAACCAGACATAAATTAAAAAAAAATAAAAACTACACATTAAAAATCCAGCAAGGTTAGGCCCTGGCTGGTTGGCTCAGTGGTAGAATGTCAGCCTGGCATGCGGGAGTCCCGGGTAAGACTCCCGGCCAGGGCACACAGGAGAAGTGCCCATCTGCTTCTCTACCTCTCCCCCTCTCCTTTCTCTCTATCTCTCTCTTCTCCTCCTGCAGCCAAGGCTCCCCTGGAGTAAAGTTTTCCCAGGTGCTGAGGATGGCTCTGGGGCCTCTACCTCAGGTGCTAGAATGGCTCTGATTGTGGCAGAGCGACACATCAGATAGCAGAGCATCACCCCCTGGTGGGCATGCCAGGTGGATTCCGGTTAGGTGCATGCAGGAGTCTGTCTGACTGCCTCCCTGTTTCCAACTTCAGAAAAATACAAAAAAATAAAAAACAAAAAATCCAGCAAGGTCATAATGAAAACTAGAATAATGTGAGAGAACAATAATAGAAAGGGGAGAGGATAAAGATTAGTGATAGTAAAAATGATGGAAAACAGAAGCATACAAAAGACAGTGGACTCATAAATATGACTATTTTTGCCCTAATAACCTAATGGTAAACATCCACCAAAATGTCACTACAAAAACTCAAATCTTAAAAAAAAGAAAAGAAAAAAAGCAGAAGAAAGAAGTACGGAATACCACCAAATGTAACAACTGACAGAAAAACAACAGAACCAAATGAGATACAGAGTTACCAGAAAGCAAAACATAAAATGGCAATAGGAAATCCTCAAGTGTCAGGAATTACTTTAAATGTAAATGGATAGAACTTACCAATAAAGAGGCAGACAGTAGCCAATTGGATCAAAAAGCTAAACCAAAACATATGCTGCCTTCAATAGACACATCTATTCTGCAAGGACAAAACTAGATTCAAAGTGCAAGATTGGAAAATTATTTTTCAAGAAAATACTCAAAGAAAAGCAGGTGAAGCCATATTCATTTCTGACAATGCTGACTACAAGACAATAAAAGTAACCAGAGACAAAATGGTCATTTCATCATGATAAAGGGGACAAGACATAACACTTCTTCATATATATGCACAGAACTAGAAAGCACCAAAATATATAAGACATCTAACTGATCTAAAAATAGAAACAGACAAAAATATATACAATCATACTTGGGAATCTCACTAGAACACTGACATTTCTAGATTATTCATCCAAACAGAAAATCAATAAAGAAATATCAGCCTTAAATGAAACACCAGAAAAAATGGACATAATAGACATCTACAAGACATTTCATCTTAGAACATCAGAGTATACATTTTTGTATAGTGTACATGGAACATTCTCAAGAATAGACCATATGTTGGGCCACAAAACTAACATCAACAAATTCAGAAAGATTGAAGTTATACTGAGCATATCAAAGACCTAAATATAAAAATAAAACAATAAATTACATACAAAAAACCATAGGAAATAAATTTATGGACCTTGGCTGTAGAGAACATTTTATGAATTTGACTTCAAAGTCACAGAAAATAAAGGTAAAATTGATAAATGCGACTATATCAATTTTAATAGCTTCTTCTGCACAGCAAAAGAAACCAAAAACAAAACAGGAAGTCAGCCAAGCAAATGAAATATATTATTTATAACCATCAGCTGTGATAAGGGCATAATATCCAAAATAAAGATAAAAAACACAAAGGTCAGCAAAAAATAAGCTAATAATCCAATTAAAAACGGAGTGAAGCCCTAAACAGATGTCTGTCCCAAGGAGACATTTAAATAGCCAATGCATATATGAAGAAATACTCATCTGCAGCAGCTATTAGAGATATGTATATCAATGCTATAGTGAGATAAAAGGTCATGCCTGTGAGATTGGCTATGATCAACAAAAATGGTAATAACAGTTGAGTGATATCAGAGAAGTGAAAGCATGGGAAATACTTCTGATCTCCCCCCTTAAAATTAAAAAAAAAATTAAACTATAATACAATGAAGGAACCTGGGCTGAGCCTGCAGTCACACCTAAAAATTCCCAGCAGAAGTGAACTGAAGGTGGGACAGATTGAAAGGGGGAAGCAGAAGATAAAACACTTTTGCGGAGGAATCTGGAGAGAAGAGAAAGTAGAGTACTGAATTTTCTTTCACCTTGCTGGACTAAAGGAGGGAGTTTCACTTTGACCCAGGAAAGGTAGAGAGAACAACAGGCAGAGGGGAAGGAGCTTAACTAAGGTGGGCACAATCAAGTGCAGGGCTACCAAGAATTGCCTACATCTCCTGACTTACAATCAGTCAGTGGCACCGGGCTGCACTCAGCCTGCAGCAGCTCTCATAATGGGTTTGTATTGAAAGTATATGAAGAACTCACAAAGCTCAGCAACTGATTTAGTTAAAATATGGGGAGAGGACCTGTACAGACACTGTTCCCAAGAAGACAAAGAAATGAGCAACAGATATTTAAGAAGATGATCATAGGCCCTGGCCGGTTGGCTCAGTGGTAGAGCGTCGGCCTGGCATGCAGGAGTCCTGGGTTCGATTCCTGGCCAGGGCACACAGGAGAAGCGCCCATCTGCTTCTCCACCCCTCCCCCTCTCCTTCCTCTCTGTCTCTCTCTTCCCCTCCCGCAGCCAAGGCTCCATTGGAGCAAAGTTGGCCCGGGCGCTGAGGATGGCTCTGTGGCCTCTGCCTCAGGCACTAGAATGGCTCTGATTGTGGCAGAGCGACGCCCCCTGGTGGGCACGCCGGGTGGATCCCCGTTGGGCGCATGCGGGAGTATGTCTGACTGCCTCCCCATTTCCAACTTAAGAAAAAATAAAAATAAAAATAAATAAAAGAAGATGATTATCTTCTTTAGATATTAGAGAAATGCAAATAACTACAATGGGATGCTACCTCACAGTTGTTAGATTAGCTATTATCAACAATACAGGAAATAATAAGTGTTGGAGAGGCTATGGAGAAAAAGGAACCCTCATTCATTGCTGTTGGGGATGTAAATTAGTACAACCATTATGGAAATAAAAAGGGTGGTGCCTCAAAAAATTAAGATTATAATTATCATATAACCTAGCAATCCCTCTACTGGGTATCTACCTCTAAAACTTGGAAATATTGGTACTGGATCCAGAAATAAGTCTGAGATGAATTGCCATGGCTCATTGCTCTCCATGTTGCAAGTTCAGGGAAGGCAGGGAGGAGAGGGCCCCTATCAACCAGGCCTTCTGGGTTTTGGCACCAAATGTTAGGTTGTGCTAAGAAGGAGGCCGGGCCAAATGTAGGGTTAAAACAATTTAAAAGGCAAAAGATTTATGCGATCTGAAGAGAAATCAGAGTATGGGTTAAAACAATTTATTGGGTCATCCACGAACAGATAGGCTGAGACCATAAATGGTATTAGCATCTAGAGGAAGAGAAACCCTGGCTGATATAGAATGGGGTTTGATGACATTTTCCACCTCATGATGAAAGCTTCTGTTACTTTAGGCAGTTAAACAATGGGGAGGGGTGATTACTAACTAAGTAATAAAATTTTTACATAAGGGATGGGGAGTCAACTCACTGGAAGGATGTCCAAGGAAACAGGTATCAAAGCCAGAGGCCAGATTCCTACATTACAGGGTGGTAGATGTTGCTTTCTTCTGGCCTGAACGGTCTTACAATAGTCACTTTAGCTTCTGTATGAACTAATATGATTAGTGGTCTTTGTTGGGTTAGGAGTAAGCACATGCCCCTAACTGGGTTCTAATATTACGCATAAAATTATTTTCTCAATAGCTTTCTTTCACTAACTTTCTACAAATTCCTCTCTTTATAGTTTGTCTCTTCTTACTTGTTCAGAAATAACAACTTTTTAGAACAAACTACTTAGATTTAACTTTCCTTAAAACACTCAAATACATAATTTTATTTCTCTTTTTCCTTGAGGTATCCTCAGCTCATGTAACAGAGTCTTCCATCTCTTCATGAATATAATTTCAGATCTACTCATCTCACAGGCTATGGCTATCCCATGGAATATTTCATAGGAATGAAGCATTTCTACTCCTCAAACCAGATGGTGATAGAGTAGGTGTACAGAGGTTCCAGTCACCTCCTTCCATGACCAAACTAAAGTTTTAGCTAAATATAAGAAAGATCATTCTTAAAAACCAACTCCTAACTAAGTGAAGAGGAGTCTATAATCAAGAATTTACAGAAGAAGCCACATCGGGACTGGACGGACAGAGTTGCCCAGGAGAGAGTGGCAACAGAGGGTCCAGAGGTACAGCAGAGAGTTTTCCTGCAAGAGGCATGGGTCCTAAGACCCAGGCTGGGTGCTCCAGCCTAGAGCATCAGAGCCTGGAAGAAGTGCCCATGTAGCATTTGGTGGTGAATAGCAGCAACTTTTCTCTCGGTGAGAAAGAGATGGAAGATGTCAGAGAGGCAGACACTCTTTTAAAGGGCTAATGCAAGAAAATGTCATTCATAGCCACTTCCCATGGGCTCTGGTGGAGGGAGGGCTGAGAGGACTAGCATCACATGTGGAGAGTGTAAAATTGGTAGCCTGGAAAGAAACTGTGGGGGACAGCCACCAGAAACCCTGTGCTGAATCATTTTTCAATATTGCAGTCACCATTTCTCTTGAGTGGAGAAATTCCCTCTGTGTAGCATCAGCCTGAAGGAAAACAGCTGCCCCAGCCTTGGAAACTCTCTTTCCTCAAGCTGGGGGGATTTGCTCCTACTTACACATAAGCAGTTTTGGCCAGGCAGCAGGAGTCTGAAAAGACTCAGTGTGGGACAGTGACTCAGTTGCCTGGTGTTGAGGGTGGAGCTTTCCTTCCACTTTCCTGAGATTCATTAGAAACTCTTCAGAAATGTAGGCACACCAAATCTCTGGGTTTCAGAGGCCTCACCTAAGGACTCCCAGTGGCCACCACCTGCTGAGGTTGTGAGAAAAACTCAGGATAGCCTGAGACCTAGGACCCAGAGGTGGAAATAACACCCATCAGCTTTCCTGACACTCCAAGCATTCCACAGACAGAAGCAGCAGAATAGAGATCTAAGGAAACCTTGAATTTTTTTGCTGATTTGCCCCCAGACCCACTGCTGTGCAACCCAGCCTAGATGTGCAGCTTGGTCCTTCCATATGCAACTAAGCCCATAGAGACAACCACAAACACTGGATGTCTTATAGCTATGAATAGGTTGCTGACAGCTAGTCACAGAAAGTGTCTTGCATTGCACTGCACCAGGTTCCCTACTAAGAGGGCCAGAAAAAACACACCCAGTGGCCAGCTGCAGACAACATCAGAGCAGAACCCATTTAGCCTTAGTAGCAGCATATCTAAAGTAAGAGCTAAGCAGGCACCAAACTCAGATGAGGTGAACTCCACTTTCTGTGGTCAGCACCTGCACAGGAGACTTCATGCATTGGATAAAATAGAGCCTCATATTCAGCTGACCCACATCCCAGATACCCTGCCCTACTGGGTTAAGTTTCCAAGAAGGAAGAGAAAGAGGCCTAGAGCTCAGACATTCAAAGCGTGTGTTCTTTTGAGCCTATTGTTGGGAGTGGACAAGGGGTTAGCCACTTCCAGTGGGAATGGTCACGTTCAACCTCAATGGAAGACTCTCTTAATCTTCCTCCCTGTAACCAGAGCTCCTAGGCTAAAAAAAAATTCTTCAGAAGATACAGTTGGCTCCACTCAACTTAAACCTGCAGCTTACCTTTCTGGGGACAAATAAAATGGGCAAATCCAACAGGCACCACACCCTGCTGAGAATAAGAGTGGCCAGTGAACAGACATGGCACAGTATCTAGTACATGTGATCAGGTTGAAAGATATATTCTGTATTGACCTATAGATTCATCCAGCCTGAAAGGTCAACTCCACCCAAAAATAAACAAGAGCATCCAAGGCTCACATACAAGAGGGTAAAAATAACTCCAAAAAACTTTCCTAGAACAAAGAGCTCAGATTGCCTGGAGATTAGTACCACTGAGCCTACTTTTCTCATAAAGATACCACAACAAATTTGGAGTCAGAGCAGAGCTACCTAATATACAGGAAAAAAAAAATGAGCATACAAAGAAATATGCCTCAAGTGAATCAACCAAAAAATCCACAGAAAGAGAATTAAATGAAATGGAAGAAAACAAACTACCAGATGCAGAGTTTAAAACAGTGGTTAATAAAGTGCTTAGGGATCTTAGAATAAGAAGAGATACTCACAATGATAACTTAAACAAAGAGTTAGTAAGCACTAAAAAGACATTAAAACCATAAAGAAGAATCAGAAATGGTGAATACAATATCTGAAATAAAGACTGCACTAGAGGAAGAAACAGTGATTTAGAGGACAAGAAAAATGTAAGCACAGAAGCAGAGCAGAAAAAAGAAAAGAGGCTCAAGAATGCTGAGAAAACTCTAAGAGAGCTCTGTGACAACATCAAGTGAAATAACATCTGCATCACAGTAGAACAAAAATAAACAAGAGAGAGAGAACTTGTTTGAAGACATCACAGCTGAAAACCTCACTAACCTGATGAAGATAAAGGCATGCAAGATCAAGAAGCACAGAGAGTGACATCCAAGATTAACCCAAAGATGTTCACACCAAGACACATCATAATTAAAATGCCAGACTTGAGGCAAAGAAATAACCCTAAATGCAGTGAGAGAAAAAGTTAATTACCTATTAAGGAGCACCCATAATGCTGACATCTAACCTTTCTACAGAAACCCTTCAGGCCCAAAAGTATTAGCAAGAAATATTCAGTGATGCAAAACAAGAACCTACAGCCAAGACTACTCTATTCAGTAAAGCTATCATTTAAAATTGAAGGAGATATAAAGAGGTTCCTAGACAAAAAAGAAAAAAAAGTTAAAGGAGTTTATTACCATCAAACCAGAATTACAAGAAATGTTAAAGGGCCTGCTTTAAGATGAGGATTAAAAAAATAAATAAATGAAGAGAAAGAAGATTATAAGTTTAAAGAATAAAATGGCAATAAACAACTACATATCAATAATAATCTTAAATGTAAATGGACTAAAAGCTCCAATCAAAAGACATAGGGTAGCTGAGCAATTAGAAAACATAACCTGTATAAATACTGTCTACAAAAGACCCACCTCAGGACAAAAGATACACATAGCTTAAAAGTGAAGTGATGGAAAAATATTCCAGAAAAACGGAAATAAAGTAAAAGCTGGGGTAACCATACTTATATCTGAAAAAATATATAATCTTTAAAACAAAGGCTATCTTAAGGAATAAAGAAGCCACTGAATAACGAGAAAGGGAGAAATTCATCAAGAGGATATAAGCATTGGAAGTATTGATGCATACCTTATAGATCACCTAAATATATAGAGCATATTTTGTTGAATATAAGCAGAGAGATTGACAGTAATACAGTAATAGTAGGGGATTTAACACCCCACTGACATCAATGGATGAATTCTCTAGACAAAAGTCAATAAAGGAAGAAACAATGGCCTTAAATGAGATTAGGCCATTGATATCTTTAATCAATATTCTCAGAACATTTCACTCCAAAGCAGCAGAATATATTTTCTTTTCAAGTGTTTATGGTATACTTGCTAGAATATGCCACATGTTATGACACAAAACATGTCTCAATACATTTAAGAAAATTGAAATTATAACAAGCATCTTCTCTGACAACAATGGCATGAAACTAGAGATCAACTACAAATAGAAAAACTGCAAAATATTCTAACACTTGGAGGCTAAATAGCAGTCCACTAAGTAACAAATGGGTTAACAATGAGATCAAGAACAAAATGATAAACTTTCTCAACACAAATAAAAATGCACATACTACCAACTAAAATCTATGGGACACAGCCCCATAGCATTACAGGCATACCTCAAGAAGCAAGAAAAATCTCAAATAAATAATTTTGATCTGAACCTAAAAGAATTAGATGAAGAACAAAAAAAACAATGCCCAGAGGAAGTACAAGGAAGCAAAACCAAATGATATCAAGGCTAAAAAAGCAGTAGAAAACATCAGTGAAACCAAGAACTGCTTCCATAAACAGGTAAACAAGATTGACAAGCATTTATCCAAGTGCATGGAGAATGAAAGTGATGACCCAAATCAATAAAATCTGAAAGAAGGGGAAGTAACTACTGACATCACAGAAATACAAATGAATGTAAAGAAAAATACTATGAAGAACTATATGCCAAGTAATTGGACAACCTGGGCAAAATGGATCAATTTTTAGAAAAATACAAATTTCAAAACTGAATCAAGAAGAACCAGAAAATATGAGCAGGCTGCTTACAGCAAATGAAATGGAAATAGTTAACAAAAAACTCCCAGCAAACAAAAATCCTGGACTGAAAGTCTTCACAGGAGAATTTAACAAATATTCAAAGAAGAACTAACACCTATCCTACTCAAGCTAATCCACAAAATTCAAGAGGAAGAATAACTTCCAAGTGCATTTTATGAGATAAGTTTTATCCTAATTCAAAAACGAACTAAAGACACCATAAAGAAAGAAAGAAAATGCTAGGCTAAAGATGTTCATAGGTGAAAATAGATGCTAAAATTCTCAACAAAATATTAGCAAACCTAATCCAGCAATACATGAACAAGATCGTAGACCATGACTAAGTGAAATTATTCCAGGAAGGCAAGGCCGGTACATATTTGCAAGTCAATTGTGATTAATCACATAAACAAAAAGAAGGATAAAGATCACAAGATCATACCAATAGGTGCAAAAAAAGCATTTAATAAAAACCAGCACACATTTATAATCAAAACTCTCAGCAAAATGGAAATACAGGGAACATACCACAACATGATAAAGGCTATAGATAACTTTCTAATGGTCAAACCAACATCATACACAATGGGCAAAAAATTAAATGCAGTACCCTTAATATCAGAAAAAGGACAGAGGTTTCCCCTTTCACCACTCTTGTTCAACTTAGTACTATAAGTTGTAGCCACAACAGTCAGAAAAGAAGAAATAAAAACAAAGGGCATCTGAATAGAAAAAGAAGTAAAATGGTAATCATCTGCTGACAACGTGATATGTACATGAAAAAAAAAGAACATTAAACTAAAGTCTCTGCCAAAAACTAGCAAGACCTGACCAATGAATTTGGCAATGTGCTGGATATAAAATGGATATTCAGAATTCTGACATTTCTATACATCAGTAATGAACTCTCAGAGAAATTAAGGAAACAATCCTATTTACTATTATAAAGAAACAAACAAACAAACAAATAAATAAAGTGCATAGTAGTAAGTTTTTACCAAGAGGTGAAAGACTTGTATTTGGAAAATCTTAAGACATTGAAAAACTATCAAAGAATATACACGTTAGAGGAAACATATACAGGGGTTCTTGGGTTACAACACAGTTCTGTTTCTACAACAGTAACATAGCCCAATATTTGGTGTAAGTTGAAACATATCCTAGCATAACACAGGTGGAACACTTATGTTTTTAACAGTCCAAAATGGCACAGATAACCATACTGGGGGATGCCAGCTCCCTCACTCATATACAACATTACTGTGTATTCTTCTATAGCATGCAACCATACTAGTTTACCAACATAGTCCGTAAGTACAATGCTAATTGCATAAGCCAAAAAACTCAGGTCTCAATATTCTTAAGTTTTTATGGGTGAAGGCATCATAAACTCAAAAGTTGTATGTTGAGACTGTCATAACCCAAGACCCACTGTACTGTGTTTATGAATTGGAAGAATTAACATAATTAAAATGCCCCCATTATCCAAAGCATTCCTTGGATTTAGTGAAATAGATATTAAAATACCAGTGACATTTTCTGAAATACCAATGGCAGATCTAATAGAACATATACTCAAAAGATGTATAGTGGACCAGAAAAGAATGTGAATAGTCTCTACAATCTTGAAAATGAAGAACAAATGATATCACACTTTCTGATATCAAGCTATACTAAAAGACCATTGTAATCAAAACAGCTTTGTACTGTCATAAGACCTGGCATACAGCTCAATAAACAAAACATAAAACCCAGACATAAACTCATGCCATTATGGTCAATATTTTGACCATATGAGGCAAAAGTATACAATGGAGTAAAGACTGTCTTTTTAATAAACGGTATTGGGAAAATTTGATGGTTGTTTTTCAGAAAAATTAAAATAGAGCACCAAAATATGCCCTTCACAAAAACAAACTCAGAACAAATTAAAGACTTAAAAGTAAGTCACAAAGACATAAAAATCCTAAAGGAAAACATAGGCAGTAGACTCTCAGACCTCTCTCAAGGCAATAGTTTTGCCAATATATATCTAAGGTCAAGGGAAATAAAAGACAAAATAAACAAATCAGAGATTATATTAATCTAAAAATTATTTGCACAGCAAAGGACACCATTAAAAACAACATTAAAACTATCCTATGAGAGAACATATTTACCAATATGTCTGTTAAGGGGTTAATAACCAAAATTTATAAAGAACTTCTAAAACTCAACACCAGGAATATAAACAATCCAATTCAGAAATGGACAAAGAACTGAATACACACTTTCCAAAGAAGACATACAGATATATAACAGAAAAAAATTTAAAAATGTATAATGTCACTAATAATTAAAAATGCAAAATAAAACCACAATGAGAGATTAATTTGCACCTGTCAGATTGTCTTTCGTTCACAAATCAACAAAAAACAGGTGCTGCTGAGGTGCTGGAGAAAAGGGAACCCTCCTGCACTGCTGGTGAGAATGCTAACTCATGCAGCCACTGTAGAAAACAGTATGGCATGTCTGTAAAAAATTAAAAATGGCTGAGCTATTCCAATTTTAGGATTGTATTCAATGAATTCTAAAACACTAATTCAATAGATGATATGCATTTTCATGTTTATTGCAATAATCAAGATCTGGAAATAGCCCAAGTGTCCATCAGTGGACGAGTGGAAGGTGGCCATAAATGTAGGGGAAGGGGGAGCAATGAAGGGTAAGAAAGGAATGAAAAGAGATATTTCATGTGGCATGGGTGGCACAATGTGGGGGATAGAGGGTGTTATATGGAAAGGGACACTCGGTACCAACACAATAAATTTAAAACACAAATTTTAGGAAAAGCAATATACAAAACAATTGCAGTTTTGTAAAAAAAAAAAAAAAAAGAGCTGTGGTACTTTTATACAATGAAATACTTTAGTACATGGGCATTATAAAAAGGAATTCTTACTTTTTATCTTTATCTTTTATGAAAGATTGAATGTACCTGTGAATTATTATGGTAAGTGAAATAAACCAGGCAGAGACAGACAAATACCATATGATCTCACTTATATGTGGAATCTAATAAACACAATAAACTAAGGAACAAAATGGAAACAGGGGCAGGGTCACTGCGAAATGATCGACATCTGTCAGAAAGAAGGGGTAAGAGGGGATGAGCTCAAAGAAGATGAAGGAATTAGTCAAATCATCTATACATAACACACATATAACAGACAACAGGGTAGCAACAGCTGGGGGAATGGAGAGCGGTGGTAGGGAAATGGGGGCAATTGGGAAAAATAATGAGAGAGGAAAAACCAGAAGAATGCAGGAGAAGGAGCCTGCAGAAATGACTGGTTCATTCAGTTAAATATTATCCACTTCTTTAACCCTAACAGGAAATCTAACTGAACTACTGCAGACTCTTACAATACTTACAAGACAAACAAGATCTGTAAATACATAGGACAAGGGTCCGGTAACCCTATACCCTTTGCTGCCCCACCAAAACCACCCTGCCCCACCTTGAGCCATGAAGTGCACATAGGACCTCAGTCAAAGGGGTCACATGCCCCTTGCATGAACACTGTAAAAGGTTTATAAAATGTAAGAAATCTCATTTTGGGGAGCTCGTGCTTTGGTGCTACTAGTCTCATGTGCTCTGCTGTCTACTAATAAATTCTTCTTCCTCCATTAAGTTGTTTGTGTGCCTATTATCCTCCATTTGCATGCCATTTTATGCTATAGTGGGGGTGAAAATAGAGATTGCATTGAACTTCTGGGGCACGGTGGGGGTATACAGGGTGTTATATTAGGTGGGGCACTTGGAATCATGTCAACACAATGAATTTAATAAGAAAACATTCCTGTCTTCTCTTTGTAATAGTATTTCACTTGGGTGATAGGCTCAATAATAGGACTGGGGTGATAGGTTCAATAATAGTACTGTGGTACAGGCCAAATATTACAGGTAGATTGTATTATTTGCCTAGAAACATGAGCCCACCAGTCACTTTAATGGAGAGGGAATTCTCCAATTGGGGATTATTTTTTCCCAATAACAATTTAGCTACTATTAAGGCTTTTGCTCTACTACAACAGAATGTCACAACCCAGTGGAAATACACACACACACGCAAACACATGCACACAGATAAACACATCATATAGCATATATATTTATCCCTGAAATGGTAGCATTTGAATAAAACCTATTCTCCATACCTCAAATGGGCCTTTAAAAAGTAGGAAAGTTCTTGGAATTGTGGAATAATTTTATCAGGTTATATTTTGGAAAGAGAGAACATCTATGCATTTTGAGCTACAGTAGCAGGAATATTGTTTACTTTATGAAATCAAGTTTTTAGGAGATAATGTGCTAGCTCATGTAAACACTAAGGCACAGGTAATTAAGCCCATATAAATAAGATTGATTTCTGATTGGGTCCATGTCACAACTCTGCCCGGGAGAAAGTTTCCCCATTTTTTTCCATATCCTCTTTCCTTCTGCAATTATCTGTTGCAACCATAAAAGAGTTTTTCATTAATTTAATATGAAGTCAGGAGCATTCCTGGACCTGGACAATTTGGTGATTTAATGCTGACTGGTTAGCTTGCAGCATTAGCTAAATAATTTCCTAAAGAGTTTTCATAGAGTCAGCTTTGGAATGTCCAGGAATTTTGATTACTGCCATTGTTTCCATTTTTTATGACATCTTATTATTCTGCATCCTATTTTATATTATTTACTGGCTCCTCTGAGAAAAGAGAAAAGCCTGACATCTGGAAAACTCAAAAGCCTTGAACTACACCAAAGGCATGGCTACATCAGTGCAAACGTTGGCTATTTGATTTTTGGCAAATGGACAAGCCCAAGTTAGAAAATTAATTAAACCTTCCTAGAACAATACAACCTTCCTAGACTGAGTCAAGAAGAAGCAGAAAGCCTAAACAGACCTATTAGTAGAGAAGAAATAGAAAAAAAAACTTTAAAAACCTCCCCAAAAATAAAAGTCCAGGCCCTGACAGCTATACCAGCGAATTTTATCAAACATTCAAAGAAGACTTGGTTCCTATTCTACTCAAAGTCTTCCCAAAAAATGAAGAAGAAGCAATACTTCCAAACACATTTCATGAGGCCAAAATAACCCTCATACCAAAACCAGGCAAGGATAGTACAAAAAAAGAAAACTACAGACCAATATCTCTAATGAATACAGATGCTAAATACTAAACAAAATACTAGCAAATCGAATACAACAACATATTAAAAAAATAATACATCATGATCAAGTGGGATTCATCCCAGAATCTCAAGGATGGTTCAACATATGTAAAACAGTTAACGTAATACACCATATCAACAAAACAAAGAACAAGAACCACATGATCTTATTAATAGACGCAGAAAAGGCTTTTGATAAAACACAACACAATTTTATGTTTAAGACTCTCAAGAAAATGGGTATAGAAGGAAAATATCTCAACATGATAAAGGCCATATATGATAAACCATCAGTTAACATCATATTAAATGGCACTAAACTGAAGGCTTTCCCCCTTAAATCAGGAACAAGACAGGGTTGTCCACTCTCTCCACTCTTATTTAATGTGGTACTAGAGGTTCTAGCCAGAGCAATCAGACAAGACAAAGAAATAAAAGGCATCTATATCAGAAAAGAAGAAGTAAAGGTATCACTTTTTGCAGATGATATGATCCTATACCTCGAAAACCCCAAAGAATCCACAAAAAGACTACTAGAATCAATAAGCCAATACAGTAAGTTTGCAGGATACATAATTAACATACAGAAGTCAATAGCCTTTCTACAATATATGCCAACAATGAAACAATTGAGAACAAACTCAAAAGAATAATCCCCGTCACGATTGCAACAAAAAAAAAATAAAATACTTAGTAATAAACATAACAAAGCATGTAAAGGACTTATATAATGAAAACTATAAACCATTGTTAAGGGAAATCAGAAAAGATATAATGAGATGGAAGACTATACCTTGTTCTTGGTTAGAAAGAATAAATATAATCAAGATGACCTTATTACCCAAAACAATATACAAATTTAATGCAATTCCCATCAAAATTCCAATGACATTTTTTAAAGAAATAGAGCAAAAAATCATCAGATTTATATGGAACTATAAAAAGCCCCGAATAGCCAAAACAATCCTAAAGAAAAAGAATGAAGTTGGGGGCATTACAATACCTGACTTCAAACTATATTATAGGGCCATGACAATCAAAACAGCATGGTATTGGCAGAAAAATAGACACTCAGACCAATGGAACAGAATAGAAAGTCCAGAAATAAAACCACACATATATAGTCAAATAATTTTTGATAAAGGGGCCAACAACACACAAGGGAGAAAAGAAAGCCTCTTCAATGAATGGTGCTGGAAAAACTAGAAAGCCACATGCAAAAGAAAAAAACTGGACTACAGTGTGTCCCCCTGTACTAAAATTAACTCAAAATGGATCAAAGATCTAAACATAAGACCTGAAACAACTAAGTACATAGAAGAAGACATAGGTACTCAATTCATAGACCTGGGTTTTAAAGAGCATTTTATGAATTTGACTCCACAGGCAAGAGAAGTGAAGGCAAAAATTAATGAATGGGACTACATCAGACTAAGAAGTTTTTGCTCAGCAAGAGAAACTGATAACAAAATAAACAGAAAGCCAACTAAATGGGAAATGATATTTTCAAACAACAGCTCAGATAAGGACCTAATATCCAATAATACAAAGAACTCATAAAACTCAACAACAAACAAACAAACAATCCAATAAAAAAATGGGAAGAGGACATGAACAGACACTTATCCCAGGAAGAAATACAAATGGCCAACAGATATATGAAAAGATGCTCATCTTCTTTAGCATATTAGAGAAATGCAAATCAAAACTGCAATGAGATACCACCTCACTCCTGTTAGATTAGCTATAATTAACAAGACAGGTAATAGCAAATGTTGGAGAGGCTGTGGAGAAAAAGGAACCCTCATACACTGTTGGTGGGAATGTAAAGTAGTATAACCATTATGGAAGAAATTATGGTGGTTCCTCAAAAAACTGAAAATAGAAATACCTTATGACCCAGCAATCCCTCCACTGGGTATATACCCCCAAAACTCAGAAACATTGATACGTAAAGACTCATGCAGCTCCATGTTCATTGCAGCATTGTTCACAGTGGCCAGGACATGGAAACAACCAAAAAGCCCATCAATAGATGACTGGATAAAGAAGATGTGGCACATATACACTATGGAATACTACTCAGCCATAAGAAATGATGACATCGAATCATTTACAGCAAAATGGTGGGATCTTGATAACATGATACGAAGCAAAATAAGTAAATCAGAAAAAACCAGGAACTGCATTATTCCATACATAGGTGGGACATAAAAGTGAAACTAAGAGACATTGATAAGAGTGTGGTGGTTACAGGGGGAGGGGGAAAGGGAGAGAGAAAGGGGGAGGGGGAGGGGCACAAAGAAACCTAGATAGAAGGTGACAGAGGACAATCTGACTTTGGGTGATGGGTATGCAACATAATTGAACGACAAGATAACCTGGACTTGTTATCTTTGAATATATGTATCCTGATTTATTGATGTCGCCCCATTAAAGAAATACAATTATTAAAAAAAAAAGAAAATTAATTAAGCTTGTTGGGCAGATTTTATTTAGCTAAATAAGGATATTCAGTTATATCCACCATAAAAGTTATTGCATACACAGTTTGGTGACATCTCTGTTCATCTTTTAAAGATCCATCTATAACCAAATTAAGTCAGCATTGTCAATAAGAGTTTCCTATAAACTATTTCTAGAAAAAAGAAGGTGGTTAGTAAGCAAAGAACATGGGGATTTTTACCCTGCAAATATGGTAACAAAGTTGCTAGGCTAAGACCATTACATTGAGTTAAAGTAATATTATTCACAGAAGGCAAGAGCCAGGGAACTAACAGAAAAGATAAATGTGAGGAGAATTCAGTGCAGCATCAACAGAATGAAGAACATAAGCAAAAGGGAACACATAATTATTGTTGTTTGTTTGCATAGCATGTTTATAGCAAAGATCATTGAATGCAGAGAGTAGGTCCTTTGCCTACTGAGCCTAAGTGCTAAATATAATAGCGCTAGGTCTATGAGGATCTTTATGTTTCTGAGTTAAAACATATACAAGTATTTCTTTATTTTTATGTATAAAAGGTACCAAGTGTATAATTAATATGTCTCAGAATAAAAGTTTTACATAATGTTTTAGAACTTTTATAACTTATTTCCCTTCTGAGTTTCTCTGTATTGGAAAAGGTCAATTTGATTTTAATAACATATCAAGGCTGGACCATTGATTAAAAACTTAGAGTTTAAATGTGACAGTGTTCATTCAAACTGGGGAACCTTATAAGCTGGTTTTGTTTCTTTTTTTTTCCAGAAGAAGAAAACATAAGATTCCTCTGAGTTGATCAGTTTAATGCTTTTAGTTTTAAGATAAGGAAAGTAATTTACCTGGGGTAAACAGAATTACAGCTTTTGCTTTTGGGAATCTAGTAATGTACTAGAGCATAAAAGTGTACCATCTGCATATTTATTATTATTATTATTATTATTATTATTGTCATTATTTTCTTCTTTAATAAGTGAGAGGAGGGAATATATAATATATACATAGAGACTCTTTCATGAGCCTGACTGAGATCCACTCAGCACACCCTGTCTGGAGCTGATGCTCTGCCCATCTGGGACCATGCTTGCAATGAAGCTATGTGTAGTGCCTGAAGTGGAAACTGCAGGAACCCTCCTCAATTCTTGGGGGAATGTGCTCAAAACAATCATGGCTTCAAGAGGGAAAAGAGAGAGAAAGAGAGAAGGGGGAGGGAAAAGGGTGAAAAAGCAGATGGTCACTTCTCCTATTTGTCCTGATGGGGAATCAAACCCTGGACATTCACATGTTGGACCAATGCTCTAGCACTAAGCAAATTGGCCAGGGCCAATTGTTGTAATATTTTAAGTGAGAAGAGAGGAGATAGTGAGGCAGACTTCCACATGTGCCCCAACCAGGGTCTACCCAGTAACTATCTGGCAGGGATGTGTGAATCAACTGAACAATTTTTGGTGTCTGAGGCTGACTTGCTCAGACAAACCAAGCCATTTTTCATGCCCAGGGCTGACACTTCAGCCAGCTGAGCCACTGGCTGTTGGAGGGGAAGAGGGAGATGGCTGCTTCTCTTGTGTGCCCTTTCTGGGACTTTGATATTCCAGGCCAGTGCTCCACACAATGAACCAAATGGCCAGGTCCTACATATTAAGTTAGAGTAAAAACTCTGGAAAATTTAGCATTATTCAAATAAGCACTTCCATAACACAATAGGTGAGTTTCTCTGTAGATCCCTGGTACATTATGGTTCAAATGAACATGTTATCTTCCCAGCTAAAAGCAATGAGTTATTTCCATCATTATTTTTAACAGAAATGCTGAAAAAAGTGAATTACATAAATCACTGGAAAATATTGGCAATGGGAAGGAATAGCTAATAATAGGTTATATAAATTTGAAACCACAGGGTACTTGAGAATAACTATTTTATTTATAAATGTGAGATTATGTACAAATCTCCATCCTTTCCCACTGAGTTTCTGTACTGGATAGACAGGAGAATTACAGGGTTTGTATGTGGAATTATAAGCCCTATGCCTTTTAAAGTAATCCGTATAATGGGCTCGATTCCATTTCAGACAGAAAGAATACTGGCTACTGGAAGAGGTTTGACGCTGCACTGGAGTATCTTGTAACAAATGTTCAGTCAGTTTCAAGATTAGTTTTCTCTTGTGGAGATTCTGTTAAACTTATTATTTTCCCAATTGGTTCAGAATGAGTTTTATTGACTTCTAAATATGCTTCACCCTTCAGGAAAGAAGAAATGTGAATGTTATTGGTTTTAAGAAAGTCCTGCTCTATCTGGTGATATGAGAAAAATTTGATTAGCAAAATTATATTGCCCTTCAACAGTCTCTAGTTGGAAGGGAAAAAGTTCTCATTAAAAATAGTCATTCGTTGATTAGGTATTTCTACCTTTTGCACAGAAGCTTCATTCTGAGGTTGGAGGAAACTTAGTTATACATGGTGGTAGTTAAGAACAGATAGAGTATCTCCAATACCTACAAGGACCTTAGTAATTTCACCTCCTTAGAGCAATTTTAATTTCTCCTGAACTTTTAATACAAAGAAGGGGAATCACTTCTCATAGTCCTAAGAGAAGGGAGCAACCAAATGTCTTTTTGCTTTCTAAACCACATTTCAATTTTCAATAATCTTTCTTACGGTGACCTGGCTTTCTAAAACAAAGAGTTGTCCAGTAAACTCTATTCAATAATATATTGCTTTTTTTCCTCTCAGAAACCAGTAGGCATATCAATTGGAATTGGTTAGAATAGCCAGGATCACATATTCCAACAGTTAAATTAAACTTATCTGCATACCCGTCAAGGGCCCCATTAAAATTAAGGAAATCTTTAGGTATATTCCTTAATTCTGTTCTAGTCCAAAAACAGATATAATTGCTGGTTTCCCTCTGTCTTAAATCAGCTTTTCTCTAGAGGAATCTTCTAGAATTCCTGGATTATTTTTTTCTAAAATTCTGTTTGTACTATATCCAAGGTCAGTAAAGAATGGTAATGGAGGTGAATGAAGTGAAACAATTAAGGGACGGGGACCACAAGTCTGGAAAACGACACTTAGAGAATAAAAAATGTAGTGCAACAGCTGTAGAAGGGGAAAAATCAGATTGGCATTTATTATATTCGGATGCCTTTCTTAGTTCAGGCACAGGCTCTAAAACTTTAATTAACTTCTTTTTTTAATAAATTATTTTCTGTTCCTCTTAGCAGCTTCTAATTTCTGTCAAGATATGCTTCTTATCTGTCCAGGTGGTGGTGCAGTGAATAGAGCATCCATCTGGAATGCTGAGGGCACAGGTTAAAAACCCTGAGGTCCTTGGCTTGAGTGCAAAATTATGTGGCTTGAGCATGGGCTCACCAACCTGAGGATGAGTAGCCAGCTTGAATGTAGGATTATAGACATGACACCATGGTTGCTGGTTGGAGCCCAAAGGTCTCCAGCTTGAAGCCCAAGGTCGCTGACTTGAGCAAGGGGTAACTGGCTCAACTGGATCCCTCCAGTCAAGGCACATATTAGAAAGCAATCAGTGAACAACTAAGATGCCACAACTACAGGTTTATGCTTTTCATCTATCTCCCTTTCTGTCTGTCGGCCCCTCTTTCCCTCTGTCTCTCTCTCTAAAAAAAAAAAAAAAAGTATGCTATTTATTCATTTGGTCATTTGGTTTAATTTTCTAACAAGTATTTTATACTTTTGTATGCAAAAGATATAACTGAAGCATCAAGAAAGCTACATTTTGGCCATGTTAAGTTGGTGTAATTTCTGTTCATGTTTACAGTTCTGCAAGAATTTGCAAGTAAAGACTTCCTACTTACTGTGTATCTGCAGGAATATAAATGGGTGTTGAATGCTGTGAATTTCTGGTTTTAGAGTCAAGATTTCCCAGGTTAATTTTAGTTTAGTTTTTTGTTTTGTGTATGTGTGTGTGTTTTTTTTGGGGGGGGGGATTTCTGCAAAGTCTGATAAAAATTTTAGGGTTATTTTGTCCTGGATGGAAGAGTAGTTCTAACGGGATAAACTCTGAGAGACCTGTCACCTCCTGAGTCATTTTAAATTATCTTAAGTGTCTTAGTTTTCCCCTCCACCTGCCTGGTACAGCCATGAGGACATGAAGTGATAGAAAAACAAACATTATGTGCATGCCACCAGATAAGTAAATTAATTAATTACCATTCAGTTAGAGTTCCCTATGGGTCTCCTGCACTTTATGGTGATGCAATCTGACAACTCCACGGAGATTCCTAGTCACCTATGAATTCCCATGAGTCAGGCAAAAGAAAAACATTCCCCTTATCCTCAGGGCTGAATGAGTTTATGCTCTCATTTATTCAGAAAAAGTTATTTTTGTTTAGACTCTCAGGAAACAATTCAAATTGAAAAACTTAAAAGCCTGCTACCTGGTCTTTGTCCTGTCCCACCTTAGCCTCGGTAGATTTTTAAAAACAGCACAAATAATATCAGGGCCTCTTACCTTAAAACAACAGGGTCTAGAATTCCAAGCCAAATGCACCAAAGTTCAACTAATGCAAAATGAGAGTCTGGTAGGTCACAATATGTCTCTGCTGGTACCAAGCACAGATCTAGGTCTGCAAAGTGGTGGTGGTGGTGGTGTGTGTGTGTGTGTGTGCGTGTGTGTGTATGTGTGTGTGTGTGTGTGTTTGACTCCTGCTGACTAACCAAATTAAGTGTCAGTGTAAGAGACATCCAAATCTGTAAGAATTTTTATGGATTTATTTGAGCCAAATTGATGACAATTGCTGAGAAACATAACCTCAAATATTCAGGAAGTACTCTGAAAAAGTGGCATTTTTACTACTTATTTTATACACCATACTCAAAAGAGAAAATGTAAGGTCCTTACATAAAATCCATTGGTGTTAGATTAGGGAGCTGAGAGAAAGCAAAGTGGAGAAA
Source organism: Saccopteryx leptura (assembly GCF_036850995.1). NCBI lineage: Eukaryota > Metazoa > Chordata > Mammalia > Chiroptera > Emballonuridae > Saccopteryx > Saccopteryx leptura. The sequence goes on from NW_027095703.1 coordinate 1,016,155, forward strand.
TTCTTGGGGTTGGGTAAAAAGGAAAAGAAATAGACACATACCATTTTTATACACATGGGTATATAATAATAAACAGTTAACAATTGACTATTTCCTGTGCTGTACTCTACATTCCCTTGAGTATTCTTTAACAACCAATTAAATATATTAAAATTTGTTATTGATTGATTTGACAGAGACAGAGAGGATGAGAGAGGCAGAGAGAGAGAGAGAGAGAGAGAGAGAAGCATTAAATTGTTCTACTTCTCCATGCATTTATTGGTTGATTCCTATATGTGCTCCTACTAGGATTTAACCTGCAAGCTTGTTGAGTCAGGACAACACTCTAACCCACTGCATTAGTCAATAGTATGCTAGTAACTATGTATGGTGTCAGATGGTTGGTTACAAGACTTATCAGAATGATCACTTAGTATTTTATATAATGTCTAATCACTGAGCTGTACACTTTCAACTAATATAATACTGTATGTCAACTGTAATTCAAATAAATTATCCACCAATGGATGCATAAATAAGTGAAACAAAGTAAAATTAGTTAACACTTAACATGATAATAGTAACAGTGAGGGGGTTTGTAACCTCTGTTTTGGTGTGTAGTTGTGCTTTGATTTTCCAAAGATTCTTAAATTTTTTATTTGTTGATTTCAGCAAGAGATGAAGAGTGTGTGTGAAGAAGGGAGAGAGAGAGAGAGAAAGAAAAAGAGAGAGAGAGAGAGAGGAATGTTGAGCTGTTCCTGTATATGCCGTGACTGGGGATCAATCTGGCACCCTCTTCACATTGGAACAATGTTTTAACCAACATAACTCTCTACCCAGGGCAGGTATGTTATCTTTGATGCAAAGAAAAACAAGAAGACAGTCTTGGTTAAGGTGAAGTTTGATCTTTGCTAGGGTAAAACACCACCTAGGGTGTGATTAACTGTCATGAACTGCTTTGAGTTAGAAAGTCTTCATTTCAGACCTTCCTCAGTTGTTATTGTAGGTCTCTATTCCAAGAATCTATAAAGCCACCATTTAGGCCTCCCATGAGCTTGTCAGGTTTATCATGTGATCTCTTATTTGTCCACACTGTCTTTTCTTTTAAAAGATACTTCTACAAGTAGTGGGTAAATGCAGGTGGAAAAACAAACACAATGAAACAAAAAGAAAAAATATATAACCTATGTCTTTATCAATAACCTTTATTATTAGTCAGGATTTGTTATTTTTCTTTTTGGCGTCTCTAGATATTTCTTGTCTGACAAGTTGGCAAGATTATTTAAAATATTGCAGATCTTCAAAAGATTAAGTTCTAAAGTGTTTTAAATGTGAGAAAATTCTTATTTTTATTAGACAACTTTGATGATGTTGCCAATGTCTAGGCTCCACTAAGAATACATGCAATGTTTTCTTTTTCAACATGATGCCATGATGGGAACTACTTGATAAATACTGTAATGTTTAATAATTTTAAAACTTTTCTAGGCCCTGGCCAGTGACTCAGTAAATAGAGCATCAAATCTGTGTCAGATAACCCAGGTTCTATCCCTGGTCAGGCAGGGCACACATGAGAAGCAACCATCTGCTGCACTATCACCTCACACTCCCCCTTTTTCTCTTCCTCTCTTGTAGCCAGGGGCTCCATTGGTTTGAACACGTCTGTAGGCAGTGAGCATAGCTTTGTTGGAGTGCATCAGCCTCAGGTGCTAAAAATAGTTTGGTAGTCAAGCATCAAATCCATGACACATGGATTGAAATGCAGGCGGGAGTCTGCCCCACCATCTGTTCTCCTTTCCCCAACAAACAAACAAAACCACTTTTCTAAATCTTCCTTAGGGTTTTTTAATTTTGAACCAAAAATAAATACAATTCTTGTTTTAATATGAACTTTGTTTTATGAAACGAAGTTTTATCTTGCCATAAGAAGGACAAGTAACTTTGTATAGATAAAAAAGGTTTTGGCTGACACTAAGAAAGTTTAGGTTAGGCTCAATAGCTAGCTTAATATGTAGCACTAACACTAAACACTGTCATTGCTATTCTGTCTTATATTTCAACAGAAAAAAAAAATCTAACGAATTTTAAATGTCCAGATTTGCTTCTGAACTAAACCAGGGCTCAATATTTTAAAACTTTTAATCATGTCAAATGTTAGTTACAAGTGGGGTTAGCTAATATATCATTAAAGGAATGTTCTGCTATCTTTATGACAAGCTTGAGGCCTGGTGCTTACTCCTACATACAAAGGAATTTCAAGGCACTACCTACACTGGTGCTTGCACTTTCAAAGAGAAGGTTGCAGGGCCATTAAAAAAGTCCTTTCTGGTTGTAGTGCTGCCAAGAAGCTTAATTAGCTTTTTCAAAAATTTACATGCTTCACAATGAATCCAAGAACCAATTAATTTTTTAAAGACAATGTTCCAAGGGAAAAGGCGTACAAGAAAAGGCACCTTTTTTTATATTAGGCAACAAAATAAACAGCAATTTCTTTTTCATAGTCTCACAAAAGGTTTCTGAACAAACATGAATGACACCTTTAATTGCTACCAACAATTAAAGGTTGGAGCTGCTCGATTTGTTTTCACAACAAATTCTTGTTTTTTTAACCTTTTTTATTTCATCTACCATTGGGCCTGGACTTAATGGTCAAGAGACCAGCAGACCACTGTGATGTTATGAATCACATAGACATTTGAAAAGTAAACAAAGCTATTGACAATGTAGAAAACCTTCCAAACCTGTAAGAATTTATATGAGTTTATTTGAGCCAAACTGTTGACAATTGCTGGGAAGCAGAAACTGAACAGATTGAGAAAGTGCTCTAGAAAATGGTGATTTTGCCACCTTTATTTTTATTTTTTTTGTTAAAGTGAGAGGCCTTAAGCACAGACACATTCACACATACACCCATACTGAGATCCAACTGGCAAACACCCATTGGGCAATGTTCTGCCCATCAGCTGCTCCATTGCTTGGAAACCAAGCCACTTTACTGCCTAAGGCAAGGATTTTCTGCCATCCTCAGGGCCCAGTGACAGCTTGCTCAAACTGAGTCATGGCTGTAGGAAGGCAAGGAAAGGGGAAAAGCAGGAAGACATTTCTCCTGTGTGCCCTGACAAGGAATCAAACTGTAACTTCCACACAGCGGTCAACGCTCTACCACTGAACCAACTGGCCAGGGCCTCACCACTTATTTTATACATCAGGATCAAAGGGAAAGACATAAGGGATTACATGAAATTGACTAGTGATAGATTAGGGTGGCAGGAGAAAGTAAAGCAAGAAATCTCTGGGACTGTATAGAAAGTAAAAATGTATGCACTGAAACTTCTTTTATACAGGGAGGCATAGGTCAGGTAAGTTAATTAAGATGACAATAGTAATGAAGGGGGTTGTTGGTTCCTGCTCTGGTGGAATGTCTGTCTGAGGGGGCAGAAAAAGATTACCCTTACATTTCAATGGCATGTTATCAGGTACATTATTGGAGATGCAAAGGGCAACAGACAGGTTTCAAAGCGAGCATTGATCTTAGTTCAGATAGAGAATAACTCACTTGCATATGACTACCCACCGTAAACTACATTTAGTTTAAAAGTTCCCATTTCAGACCATCCTGTGTGTTTACTTTGGGTCCCTCAGTCTGTAAAGGTACTAAACAGGCTTTCCCTGAGCTTGTCAGGTAGAGCATGTGGCCCTTTTCTCATCCACAGTATTAAGACCAAACAAAACTGTGCACAAGTTAGGAATTTTATGGAGAATCATTAATGAGGAAACTCTTGTACCAGCAGAAAATGAAACATAGGTTTACATCTATTTATCACTGCGGCTCGGTTACCAGACAGGACACCTGGCCTTTTGGGTTTACCCAAGGTGAGCTGGTAGTGTGTGATTTCTTGAGTTCATACAGGAAAAAATTTCACAACATGAGTCCAGGTGATTCTGAGAGCGTCAATGCAAAAACTTCCAAACCTGTAAGAATTTTTTTAATGAGCTTGTTTGAGCCAAACTGTCAACAACTGCTGGGAAGCAAAATCTCAGTAGACTGAGAAACTGCTCCAGAAAAAATGGTGGTCTCACCACGTATTTTATACATCAGACTCAAAGGAGAAGACATGAGGGAGTTAAAAAAAAAACCTACTGATGATCAAATATGGAGGTGGGAGAAAGCAAAGCAAGGAGATATCTGGGATTGGATATAAAGTAAAAATATATATACTGAAACTTCTTTTTATAGGCAGACATAAGACAGTTAACCACGTAGCAACTAACATAATAACAACAGTGAAGGGGTTTGTTGGTTCCTGTTCTGGTGAGATACCTGCCCTGAAGAAAGCAGAAGACTACAAGGGATCCTTGGGTTATGACAATCTCAACATACAACAGTTTTGAGTTTACAATGTTCACTCCCATTAAAACTTACAAAAATCGAGACATGAGTTTTTCAGCTTATATCACTAGTGTCGTACTTAGTATGACGTGGGTGAACCAGTTTGGTTGTGCGTGGTAGAAGAATAAGCAGTAACGCAGTGTACGAGTGACTGAGTTGGCTTCCCCCAGCATGCTTACCTATGCCATTTTGGACTGTTAAAAGCGCAAGCATTCTGTTTGTGTTGCTGTGTTTGGTGACTTTTGGTCCTTAATCATGTCTACTATATGAAAGGAGGAGCTACTGGCATCATATGGAAAAAAACTGTCTTCTGAGGACTTCATTCAGCTGGAGAAGTTGCTGATTGAAGAGGAAGAGATAGAAACCCCAGAACCCAAGAGATTTATCACCAGGGTTTGGCAGCAGGTATTTTTATTATTGGAGACTGAAAAATAAACAGGGTATTTTGCAGTTTGGATATCTAGGGGCCAGAGGTGTTGGGCCCAATCCCCCACCTCACCTGCCTAATTAAGTTAACAAAGGGCTGTACTTCAGTACCGGGTTCTGCCCCCTCATGTTCCCCAGAGGGATTGAAAGCATGTTTCTTCTTGGTGTAAAGTTAGATTGACTAGTATGGTAGGGTTGTCTTTGAGTTGCCTTGGAAACTTAATTGAATTGCTAATGGCCCATGTTTCCCAGGAATAGAGACCGATGTCTTTCAGTGGATGCCTTGTTTGGCAGCTTGACACAGTTGTAACTGTTGGCCATGGCATCCTCCCAAACCAGTCCAGTATGTATATATCTTTAAGTCTATGTTTATCTTTAATATAATTTTATATCTTTTTTCACTCGGGACCCTTTAATAGACTTGTCGCAGTTCGCTTGTGACAGTTGGCTCCCAACGGGGAGCCATCGAGAGTGGGGAAAAAAGAGAAGGTAATAAAATCCCCCAGAGGTGTTCACACAAAGTATGTAAAGCTTTTAAAAAGTAAGCAAAGCTTTTAAGTAGTGGGAGGGGGGAGTATAATAATAAAGTAATTTGGGAGTAAATAACAAAGGAACAAATGGATTCAAAAGTGAGGGACCTTTATTTTGTACAAAAGTTTTTATTTGAGGAGAAAGAAATGAAGGAATAAAGATGGATGTCTTTCTGGGGCAGTCATTTTGTTAGCTTAACATAGTAGTGACTGTTGGCCATGGCATCCTCCCAAACATGTCCGGAATCTTTAAGTCTCGGTCTATATTAAATCCAAATTCATTCCTTTCCCTCTTGGGACCTGGAATAGACTCATCGCAGCTGGCTCACAATATTCTATGGTAGAGGTTGAGTTGGCAAAATTTCAGGCTGAGGACCCCAGCAATGACAGATTCCGTAAGGTCTACAGAGCTGTAATGATGCTTTGCAATGCTATAGGCAGATTTTGGAAAGGAAGTCATCAACCTTGCAGACTGGCCTGGAACAATTTTTTAAGAAGGTAGAGAGGCCTGCAACAGATCCTGTACACTCTCCATCAGCTGCTTATTGAGATGAAACACCCGTAGTGCAGGCAGAATCATCTCCTGCATGCTCCTTAGGCAATCCTGATTCACCTGACCCAGTGTCTCCAGGACCTTCTGCAGGTTCTCCTGCCTCTCTAGCTTCCTCCTCCCAGCAGGTCCCTCTCTTCCACCTTGCAATGCCCCTTCCAGTGTGCAAGTCAAACACAGGAATAAAGGTAAGGAATTAATTTTTACACTCAATTGTGTCATTTTTTGCAGTTACTACAGTACACTGTACAGTACAGTATATTTATGTTCTTTTCCTTTCTCTGTGGCTTAGTTGAGTATTTATGTTCTAGATTACAATTTTACAACTGTGTTAGGATAGGGAAGTGACTTAGGTTAGGTTTTGTTAGACTTACACCAAAATTTGGATTACGTCACTGTCGTAGAAACGGGACTGTGTCATAACCCGAGGATCTCCTTACCTGCATGTTATCAGGGGTGTTGTGATGTAGAAGAAAACAGACAGGCTAGATTAATGTAAGCATTGACCTTTATTAGAGAAAAAATACCTCCCGAGGACACGACTGCTCCCCGTGAACTGTTTTTCGTTAGAATGTTTTAATTTAAAACCATCTTGAGTGGTTACTTTAGGTCTCTGAGTTTGCGGTGCCATCATGCGGGCTTTCCTGGAGCTTGTCACGTGCAGTTTGTGGCCATCTTTCATTTTTTTCATCCACAAGAGTAAGTTTATTAATGCTGGGGAGTGAAACAGGACAGCGCATAGGGTAGAAGAGAAGAAGCAGTAGAGGAGAGCATAGAGAGGCTGCCTTGGTTTTCTAAAGACCTTTGAGGAAGAAATGAGCCTGCAGCAGGAAGCCACGAAAAAAAGGGAGATTTGGAGACAGGTTTAGGGGTTTAGCCTGAAATTAGCTGCTGCTGCCCATGGCTCACCTGGTTGCAAGTTTAAGGGATCCATGCCTGTGAAGAAGAAAAAGGGGAATGGAAAGGGGAAAGGTAGGGGCATGCTCCAGAAAGGCAGGCACAGTCGGTCCTTTGGGTTGAGCGTTTTTAAAGACTGGTACTTTGGAAGAGAATTTTAATAAAATATTTATCATCTTTTACAGGTGTGCGCAAACTTTTCCCCCCTTTCCCAGGGCCATGGTCACCACTGAATGGCCAGTTTCAGGGAAGGGGGACATCCAGCATGGCAGCTAATCCCAGGATCACCCACCTGGGCCTGCACAAAACCACAACTGAGGCCTAAATATTATCTGTAGGGAGGTGACCCTCTGCATCCAACTGTAAACCAGTCAGCCTGTTTG